>NC_071402.1:29835014-30138347 GCF_017976375.1 Cuculus canorus
TTTTTGCAAGGGCATTTAGTGATATGATGAGGAGGACTGGCTATAAATTGAGGGAGAAAGATTTAGATTAGACATTAGGAAGAAATTCTTCACAATGAAGGTGGTGAGGCACTGGCACAGGTTGCCCAGGGAAGCTGTGGATGCCCCGTCCCTGGAAGGTGTTCAAGACCAGGTTGGATGGGGCCTTAAGCAGCCTGATCCAGTGGGTGATGTCCTTGCCCATGGCAGGAGGGGGCTGGAACTAGACGGTCTTTAACGTCCCTTCCAACCCAAACCATTCTATGATTCTATGATTTTATGAGGCCCAAATTATGCAGTAAAAATTATGCCAATTATGATAAGGCTATGTGATTTTCTGTTACTATCAGCTATTTATCGTAGTAAAGCAGCATTTAAGGTACCACCATTTAACAACAGTAGAAGGAGCCAGAGGAGTTAACAAAAATATTGAAGAGAATGACAAGTGTCAACAGAGAAGAAACATTAGTTACATGGGAGTTTGGCAGGTCAGCAATGCTAGGGACAAATCAATAGGCATCGTTGCTACGACAAATCCTGCATCATCTGGACATCTGTTCAAAGTTGTGGAGCTTCAGTAGATAGCTGTCAACTCCAAGAGACGATAGTGTTTTCTGGATTCCCATGGCCAGAGCCATTTCTGACTGCAGCAGCAGATCATTTCTCCCTCACAGTACTTTTGAGATGCGCTCCTTCTAAAAACTTACCATGCCTCCTTTTTTGAAGTCACTGAAAATGCTCCATGACTTGAAATAAGAATTGGTTCTTTTTCTAAAGGTGACATCTCAATAAACCCCCTTTTGTTTAAAAGCAAACCAGAAGCAATAAAACATTGTAAAAACTTTGCTTGTAGTTTTCTGTTTACATGTGTCCAGTATCCCAAAATTCATTTTGAAATCATCATGTAATAAGACTTAATAGCTGGAGATGTTAGTGTTATTTCTAGATACTACCCAGAAACAAAGTCTTGATAGAATATTATATGCAGGTTATTTAAGCACTTGCTGGTGGAAAACAATTTAAAAAAGGGTGAGTCTAAGTAGTAAAATAGGTGTTAAAAGGTGCTATTATGAACTGTGGAAGTCTGTGTTTACTAATTGAACTGCAGAGGAGGTAAGTGACATGTGTAAGTAAGTATTCCCAATGTGACAGTGAAATCAGCTAAGCACTGACTTGTGTTATCCTTTGAGAAATAAATTCTTGGTTTACTTGTTGCAAGACAAGGTCTGAGGGTTGGGCAAGCAGGGACCATCTGAGAAAAGAACATTTTTACAAGTCGTTACAATTGCTGTACCAATATTGCCTCTTTCACTAACACAAGTTTAGAAAGACTTCCCTGTCTTAGACTACCGACTGCGGCGAGTTATGTGTTGAACTCCAGCAATAGTTCCTATTTAGTAAGTATCCCTGGAAAGTATTTATATCTGCAAACACATATATTCAGCTCTCCCTCTTGTTACTAGTGTCCTAATCTTCTGCCTAAAGCATTTCTTTTCCCCAAAAGCCCTGTGAATAGTAAGGCAAATATCCACATCCCACTGAAAAATACCAGAGAAGGCATTCAAAATTCACTTTTATCTGAACAGCTTGATGTTTTGCAGTAGCAACTATAGTCACTTTTCTAAAACTTTATTTATATAAACAGTTGTGGAAGCCAATACATCAGACTAAGACACCGGCCCATATCCCTACACTTCACTGTCTTTTATTCTAGTAGGCAGACTCCTCGAAGCTGTCAAGAACAATTTCTTGGTCCACTTGAGTCAGAAGTTAGCACTGTAGAACTGCAAGTGTCATTTAGGAGCTTTACCTATTATTATCTCTAATGATGTTACCACCATATGTCACAAGTTACTAATTGGTAATAACACCAGTATCTGTTGCATCCAGATTTCATACTAATGATCTTAAAATAGATTCCTCTTATAATTCTCACTAAGAATAAGGGTTATATATTGAATATATGCAAAACTTCTGTTGTCTAGATATTTCATAATCTTTGTAGAGAATAATTTATCTATTGTCTTGCCTGGCTCTCATTTAAAGCAACACTTCTGCAACTTCTTTTCATTCCTAGTTGAGACAGACATACAGGCATCCCAGAACTTCAGAATTACTTAAGAGGAAAAAAAATATTCTTACTCTCCCCTGAGAAGACCCAGTATATTCAATTATACTGAAGTATTAAAGATGGGAAGGGGAGTGTTTTGGAGGAGTATTGTTAGTTGATTAGGTTTGTTTGCTAGTTTTGTTAAAGGTAAGCATGGATAATAATTTATATTCTCCTGAAAAAAATGAAGCTATCTGTCTACAAAACCAGAAATTACTTTTGGTCCCCTATATAACAAAAGATTCTATGAAAACAATGGCCAATATTAGGTGAAATTACTCTGAAGGTTAAACACGTTCTTCAAGTAAATATTTCTCTTTTCTAGAAAAGCAGTAAAATAAACATTTCCTAATATGTCCAAAACTTTTTGAAAAACATGTAATATAGCTAAATCTACAGAAAGCCTTGAAACGAACCCTCCTAACAGTGTCTATCCAAAAGTCAACTGCTTAAGCAATTAGGGAGAGTGATATAAGCTCTGTGGCTTTGAGATATCTGTTTCTCACACCTTCAAAATAAATCCAGATTGTACTGATATTGAATAACTGCTAATTAAATAGCTGACTAAATAGAAAAAGATACCTGAACAACTAACTTCCAAGAATGCACACGATCACTTTATAGTCTGAAAGCACCACACAATAAGCATGACTGTAGTAGAGGCTCTCATAGCAGGGTCTGTCATGCCCTGATCACAACTAAGACATGCTACACAGTACAGTACGTACTACAATAGCTTCAATCAAGTAGAACTTGGTCTTTTTATTATTTGTTCTATTCGTATGTGCAGGCAACCTTTCAAAACATCACCAATTTGTTTATGTTAAAGTGTTCCTAATTGTTCTTGCTTGTTGAGATATCACTTGTCAGCACCAAAACATGGAATTTTTGAGCCAATATTATTAGCTTGGAATTGAAAAGTTTTGATTTCTATATGGCATACACTGAAGCTGCACGTCCTTTTCACTTTCTGTGGTTCGATTTCATTTATCAGAAATTCAGTAGCAATTCTATGATAAAAAAAAAAAGTATATTGTCTTCCGCTTTTTCTACCATCTACTAAATGTAAGATGATTGCCTCAAATCAGTTAGATTTTCAAAGCTGAGTGAGAGATACCTGGAGAGGGGCAAAATTCTGTACGGAACCCTTGACCATATGGCAGGATCCCTGTGAATACAATTAGGAAAGACAGCTGATGAGGAATCTTGCTCCCTAGGGCCAGGGCTGTAGCTGTGCTGCACCCCAGGACCAGGCAAGGTCCATTCATGCTGAGCTCCTGGCTGCTTGTGTCCTCGGTAGCTAATGTAAAGTTACTTCATCTCTCCTGTCATCTCCCCAGCAACAGTGACTGGCGCATAAGCATATCCTGAGTGTAAGAGGAGAGAGAACAGATGGAGAGTGCACAAAAACTGTGGGACCATATTGGCAGTAGTTCTAACACGTCACCAGGCTGTCGGCAAGATCCCTGCAGGCATCAGAGCAAAGGGGAGTTAAGGAGGAATTTGAAGGGGATAAAGAAGTAGCCCAAGAGGCATTTGCAAAAATCTCTTCTCAAGCATGAGGGGTGGTGAAAGAGAAAGGAGGGTTTTCTGACACACACAGCAGGAAGGGGGGGAATATGCTGACATCAGGAGTGGTCTGTGAGCAGGAGTGAGGCATTTGACACCGAGTGGAAAATAAGCAGAAAGGAGTGATACCGTCAAGGGCCTTGAAAGCAGAGATAATTTAACATCTGATGCACAAAGGGAAAGCAATATTTTCATAATGACTGGCTAGCAAAGTGTTGTTTGCAGCAGCAATCTCTATGTATATCAACACAGTAATGAAGGTTGGGTAAGATCATCGAAACAAAAAGATGTTATGTTTTTTCTGCACTGGAATTAATTAAAAAAAAACCCTGCATCCATCATAAAATAGAAACACTGCAATATAATGAAAAATAAGTTGTCTAGTAAGAAAAACAATTGGCAGATCTGGGCAGTTACATTTTACTGCATAATACCAACATTAATTCTAGCGATGCTACCAGTGGACAGGCTGAAATTGTCATTTCCGACAGAAAAAATATTTTGGAAGACAACCAGATCTATGATGGATGTAGGCAGGCACAAATCCATTTAAATCTGTGGTGCAGCACCCATTTCTGTCAGCTGCAATAGTCTCCTTTGATGTTTCATGAAGTTTATGACAAATGAATTACTATATATGAAGAAAGAAAAAATACTGTGTACATACTGAGATACAAATATGGGAAAAGGCTGCTTATTGAAACTTGAATGTACCACTCCATATGACTTTAGCTAGGTAAGAACTTGCAGAAAAAACTGTACAGAGATAATACAGGCGCAAAATACAAAGTTTTTCAGAAATAACAGAGACAACACTCCACACAACTGATTATCTCACTCTATACCTTCAGTGCCACTCATAACATTTTAACCCTCAATACTTTCAAAAATAGACATTTGCAATTCATTTTCCTGCAGAAAAGTTAGAAGAGTCTCTTGAAGAGTGATAATTACATAGCTTTTAAAAATTATGTTTTTCTTTACTATCTAAAATGGTTTTAAGATTTTTACCTATCTACCACCAGTAATTCGACTTTAGTTTAGTTTAGCTAATAGCTAAATAAGGGAGAAATAGCTTTCTTAATAAGAAAGAATACTATATAGTGAACAATCTGTTCTGAAATACCATGTAATACAAAGAAGCTAAGTAAACTAACATTTGCTAGAATTAAGGTCTACATGAATATAGCACAAAATTAACTGACAGTTGTTATATCTTCTCCCAGTATCACTTGGTCTTCTATAGATCTATGAGTATAATTAGTAGTAAAATTATCTTGGCTCAACAATCACTTTCATAGAAGACCTTAGCTTCTCATTTTCAGAATTTTTCCCAGAAAGATACATTCAACATTGACAAATTGTTCCTCTCCTTCCCTGATTTTTCATAAGTCAAAGCAAACAAAGTTTAATTGTAGGGAGAAAAGGAGACACTGAGTAATTACTTAACTGCCTAATGGGAAGAGAATTTGAATCTCCTATGATTTTTCCCTGTCACACTATGGAGGATAATTTCTGTCCTTCTTTTGGAAGGCTTTCTCTCTCTTTGATATAACATAATACTAAAAAAAACATACAAAACCCAGAATATCATCTTTCGGTGATGATTAAATTAGAATGGAAAAAGGTTTATAACCTCTTCATTGGCCAAAAGGAAGGAGCTCTATAGAAACAGAAGAGTCAAGAACTGCTTCCTCTAGAAAGCCCAAGAGCCCACATCTCAGGTTAAAATTCCTCCTATCCTTGTTTGAATACATCAACTTTGGTTTCTGCAGTGCTGACAAGAAAATAAGAAAAAGAAAATAAGAAAAATAAGAAAATAAGAAAAATAAGAAAATAAGAAAAAACCCACATCAGTTATTTGTTTTATTTTTGTTTCCAGATTGAACTATTTTCAACAGAGGAACTGTAACAATATGATGGATATCTACAGAAAAGCGGAAGCCAGCAAAACTTTTTTCGTTATACTAATGCACCAGTAAATGCTTTCAGACAAAGAAATATTCACAAGCAAGGCATTTCATAAGATAAAAGGTTAAAAATTCAAGAAACTTTTTTTTTTCCCTTCAAGAATAGACTGATGTTACTTTAAGGTTGTTGAACAGCACAGAGATACCTAAGAAACCCAATTCCAGTTGCAAGGGACAGTTTAGGAGCAAAAAACCTACCTGCATGCAGTACATAGTAAGGTTTCGTTCATTCCCAAAACTCAGCCTTTGCAACAAAATCTTTTATTGTGCATATATTTTTAGAGAAATACATTAAAATTTAATATTAATTAAATTTTGTAACAAAGGCAAGCTCATATGGTCTCAGTTTAAGTAAAATATTTAATACATCCTGAGAGTATAACCAGTTTTTAGGACTTAATGACTGTCAGGTAATTTAATATTCTGAAGCTCTGAAACAGCATCATAGGGACTCCAAAGCACCAGTGAAGCTGAAGAGACAGCCTATTTACTGCTTTCTCATGCTCTCAGGCATAGAGGTAGATGTATAAATACATTCAGTTCCACAGATCTATCAAATCAGGTAACAGGGCAAAATTCTGAAGCAAGCAGAAGTGCTGTTACAATTATAAACACATAAATAGTACAGTTTGGAGCCATGAGAAATTAAAATCTCTTGGCAGAGATAACGACTTTAAGAATGTATAAGCTTTTGATACACATTTCAGATGTTCATTGCATTTTGTTATTATCACAGTCAGTGTACTTTCACACTACCCTTAATAAAGAATGATTTATACCTGACTTTGTAAAAGAAATCAGCCACTATTTTTGTCTAGTATAGTGTTCAAGACACAAGATTAATACCTAGCTTTCATATTTATACAAGAGACATTTGCAAGCAAGTGGTATAAATTATTGACATTTCCAATCATTATTTTCAATGCTTTTGCAGAATTCAGATACTTCTTCTCTTCTACTTATCACAAATGAGAATTATTACATAAAAAGTATTCTGAAGAAAGTTAATGAAATAAAGGTTCTGTTCTGAAAATAGATAGAAATAGACCCCCACCCTACCTTTCAAAATAAACACAAAATTTTGTTGTGGAACACTGCATTGGAAAACTAGTTAACAAATACCAGAAGAATGGAAACAGCACAGTACATAACCATTGCACCTTAATCTGCCTTCTGACGGAGAAAGGGCAAGATAGCTTTTAGTCATCCCCCAAAACAGGAGTCTACAGTCTACCTGAATCAACGCAGCAGACACAATGTTTATGCCTTCGTATCACCTAAAGCACCCAATGAAATGGATCTCTACCTCACTGTAAACAAACTTTTCCACTATCAAATCCAGCTCTGTTTCTACATAATCTCATTCTTGATGTTGTCTTAGATACTCAGACTCTCAATTAAAAGGGACTAAGATAAATCTGACCTCTGAAATCTTAGCAGAATTCTGAGTCTTTCCGCACTAAGAAGGAACAGAGTTAGGCCACCTCAGCACTGTAAGTGCCTCCATACCCCAGTTTCTCTTGCAATGTACTGAAAAATCTGGAATTGAGGAAAAATAGATGCACCTAAGGATCAGAGCTGTCCTAGCATCCACTTGTTTCCTTCTAGAAGAGATATTATGAAAGCCTTGCGACAAATATTCTCAACCTGCTTGTTCAACCACTTGCTGCCCTTGAGGAGGGAATAGAATTTTTCTGCAGTGGAGCTCTTCAGTTCTGTCAACATTACATAAAAAATCCCCCAGGACATAACTTTGGTGGCAGATAAATTTCCAGAAACTGTGGCATGAATTCCACAAGCAGCTGTCGAATTGTCAATACCTAGTTAGAGGAGACAGCCTAGAGGCTTTTGCACTCTGGACTTTAGTTGCTATCAAGAATTTGCTAAAATCCAGTCTTTTAGTTTCCCGGTAATTTGAAGCACTCAGAATAATTATTGAACTGTCTATGATTTGTTCAGGCAAGGTCTCTAAATACAAAAAGCTGGAGACTATACACTAAGCAATGCTATTGGTGGTAATTATTTTAGGGAAGTAAGCAGAGCACAAGGTCTAAAGTCCATTTTAGAGAAATACCCACACAGGCTATCTCTGGAAATATAGCAAAACAAAAGCACATTCATTGTATATGTAAGGCTACATTCTATTTGTCTCTGTGTAACTCTGGTGCTCTCTTTGGCTTGAAAAGACAGAACTCTTCCCCTTGTTAAGGGAACTTTTGCCCATATGACCAGTTCTGTGGCATCTGGGCACCACAACCCATCTGTTCATGCTTATGGGTGTAGAACAGTGACAGCTTTACTGCATGTTAGTCATGCATCATGTAGCACATTTCTTGACAGAGGCAAAAGCAGTTTATGACTTGAAGCAATTCATTTTATCCCAAGGGCTTCTCAGAGCCAGGCAAAAGGCCAGGGCTTAGGTCAACATCTGAGGAGTTTGGCAAATGTTTCCTATCATTGCTTTCTTTGTGAGGGTCTGTTATCTGATTGTGTTGGAGAATGTGGTCGCATATTCTGATAGAGAAGGCAGTTTGAGTCTGCTAATAAATACCCACAGTGACCATGAGCATGGATTATTCAATCACAGATTGGCTGAGATTGGAAGGGACCTCTTAAGATCATTTTACCTACACCCTTCTCTGCGAAACAAAATCGAGTTGTGCAGGACCATGCCCAGATGGCTTTTGAATACCTCCAAGGATGGAGACTCCACAGCTTTCCTTGGCAATCTACTTGGGTAGTCTATGACTTGCTACTTACGTACCTGAGGAAACATGTCTACCAGAAGGAGGGCACAACCACCATATTGTCTGGTGTCTACAAACCTATAGGGTTTGTAGGTTAAGCATCGTGAATTTGGTCAGTAAATTAGAAAAGCTTCCACCAGCTAAAGGCGAGGGCAACTGCATATAGTAACATGGAGAGTTTATATGCCCTGAAAATGCACCATGCAACAAAGCAGCATGCAGTCACCACCAAGCAAGTACTGAAAATGTTACCCCCAGAACTGTGTCACCCTGCCATTTTTCCAAGGCAAGGGGAAGCATACAGAATCACAGAATCACAGAATCACAAGGTTGGAAAGGACCCACTGGATCATCGAGTCCAACCATTCCTAACACTCCCTAAACCATGTCCCTCAGCACTTCATCCACCCGTTCCTTAAACACCTCCAGGGAAGGCGACTCGACTACCTCCCTGGGCAGCCTGTTCCAGTGCCCAATGACTCTTTCTGTGAAGAATTCTTTTCTGATATCCAACCTGAACCTCCCCTGGCGGAGCTTCAGACCATTCCCTCTTGTCCTGTCCCCTGTCACTTGGGGGAAGAGGCCAGCTCCCTCCTCTCCACAACCTCCTTTCAGGTAGTTGTAGAGAGTAATAAGGTCTCCCCTCAGCCTCCTCTTCTCCAGGCTAAACAACCCCAGCTCTCTCAGCCGCTCCTCGTACGACTTGTTCTCCAGCCCCCTCACCAGCTTCATTACTCTTCTCTGGACACACTCCAGAGCCTCAACATCCTTCTTGTGGTGAGGGGTCCAGAACTGAACACAGTATTCGAGGTGCGGTCTCACCAGTGCTGAGTACAGAGGGAGAATAACCTCCCTGGACCTGCTGGTGACCCCATTTCTGATACAAGCCAAGATGCCGTTGGCCTTCTTGGCCACCTGGGCACACTGCTGGCTCATGTTCAGTCGGCTGTCAACCAGCACCCCCAGGTCCTTCCATGCAGCTCTCCAGCCTTTCCTCCCTCAGTCTGTAGCACTGCATAGGGTTGTTGTGCCCCAAGTGCAGGACCCGGCATTTGGTCTTGTTAAACCTCATGCCATTGGTCTCGGCCCAGCGGTCCAGCCTGCTCAGATCCCTTTGTCTGTTTATCCAGACAGCACACTTCTGAGCTGCCCACAGAAAAGATAGCTTGGATACCACTGAAATAATACATTAAAACATCACTATTCATTATAAGCCCACGTCTCATTTCCCTAGATGTTTTAAAGGTAAAATATACCTGGCAATTTTAAAAGGAGTTAAGCAGCTTAGAGGCTGACAGATAAAGGCCAATCATACTATGATAGATTAAACAGTGTATCAGAAGAACATATAATATGAAAAAAATGTATAATGTGAAAAAAAAGAAACAATAACAAACCAGCCATACGGTAACAGACATGTAATCCAGATTTTGCAGTAAGAAACTCCACACCTATGCAATTGCCTCTTCACTGACAGGAATACATTATATCCCACTATGGTTATCGAGCAAGTGCAGGAATATTAACAGTATTTTACAAATACTTTGATCATGTACTTTGATACTAGTCAAGTATTTCTTAGAGAAATAAAAAAATCCTACTAGCTCCACTCTAGAGGTCATGCCAACTATAAAGTCTAATTAAAAAAAACAGATGGCAGCAGCCAATTTCCAATAAGATTTAATTCGGTTAATTGTCTGTCTTATTTACTAATTTATAGGAGTATGCAGTTCATTTAAATTAACCTCAATTGCTGTCATGATTTAAGCAAGGTTAAGCAATCTGAGATTAAAAAAAAAGAAAAATTCGTGTTTGTGGGAAATGACAAAGAGGTTATTCTCTTATTTGATGTAGTAATATAGTCATTGGGAATTCAGAGGCTCTCATTTGTGTTTAGAACAAGGAAAAATGAGAAATACTGAGTAAATTAAGTTAGCATAGGAACTATCTAAGCAGAGAACATTCTCTCTACAGTTCCATTAATCATTAAAAAAAAAAAAAACCCAGAAAAAAACCCCAAAAAAACAAAAAAACCCAAACAAACGAGCAAACCTCTGGGTGATACAGGAAAACAAATAAGCCAGCTAACAGGAATAAGGGGCTGGCCTCAGCTTAGGAAGCTTGTGGGAGAAAAAAAAATCTCCAATTGACACAGTCCTCAGCACCTAAACTATAGCACCTCTTTCCAACACCTCTCTTCTGCAAAAAGTTAATCCGCAATGTCAGCTATTCAGTACTGAAAACATGATGTCTCTGCCGCAATCTTTCACACTCACAGCAAGGATAAAAGAAATCTCTTTTTCATCCCAAGCCCCAATGACAATTACATACTTCTCAAAGGAAGAAAAAGAAATAAAAGGCAGCACTAGATTGTAATAAGGCATTTGTGGACTTAGACAGTTCTGATTGCTTATTGGATTCATCTGGGACAGTGCTTTGTTTAATACTGAATGAGCTTAGCAAGAAAGTAAAGTTTTCACCAGAGAAAGAAGTTAGTCCTTGAAGATATATAAAACTTCCGAGTTCCTACGTAGAGTCTTGATTGAAAGTTTTGTCTGAAAACCGAAACTTTCTTCTGAGGAAGAAACTGCAAAGACCTTAACGTGGTGCCTTTTCATCCTTTCTTGGAAAAGAAAGAGAATGGTAGCTTGTGAAGCCTGCAGAGACAGGGCTGGATGTGTGTCAGCTCCTGTGCTCCAGGCACCTCTGTCTTACTTGGGCCACTCCTGGATGTGACACAGATCAAAGATTGGGGAGAGTGTGGGAGAGAAGAGGCTGAACTGTTCTCCAGGTTCTTGAATGGCACAAAGTTAGAAGAATAAGCTTCTGTCTGTGCTCGTAGCATGTTGATTACTGTTCAGTGAACATGTCCTTGGTTGCAAAGTATTTAAACCTCTTTTTTATTGTTCTTTTGTTTTGTTTATCCACTGGATTTTAAGTTCACTCTCTGCTGTTTCCAGTTCTTGAAAGGAGCAGGTTTGTTGTTGTTTTGGGGGATTTTATTTGTGGATTTTTTTTTTAAAAGTAGTGAAATCTAAGGAGTATGAAATAACATGCATGAAAGATCTGAAGCTTGAAGAAGAAACTGCTATTATTTGCAAACCCCTTGTTTTAAAGTCCCTGACAATGACAACTGTCAGGAATATCTATGTTATGAAAGACCAAATCCTCCCATCCACCACATAAAACATTATTTATAAGCAAAAAAATCTAATACACCTATAAATAGTACAGCTGGCTTCCTTTTTAATGGAGCTTGATATATCTCCACACCAGAGAGCCGTTTCAGACAGAAAAGTTTTTGTGAAATGCTGGCAAGAAACATGCATGCAACAACAAAAATGCACTGCAAGATGACTTCTTAGAAGGTCAAGAATCGATGTGACCATGCTCTGCTCACTACAGTTCTTCCCATGTTTTCCTGACTGTTATCACAATTTCTATCCTTAAAAGGAAATCTTCCCCAAAATCAAGTCTAAAATCCACTGAATATGCATAGAAAGTACTGTGCATCAACATAAAGCAGGAGAGGCTATATTCGCATTAGCATATCTGCTGTAAACTCAGAGTGCTCTAAGTGCAGGTATGACAAGATTGCTAAATAGCTCATTTGTAGCTCCTGACTGCAGAGGTACCTGATGCTTACAAGCAGCAAAGACCTGTCTGGGATGTTGAATGTCCTTTGCCCTCATTGCCCGATAAGACTCATAAATGCAGTGATGATTTAAGAAAGTAGTGGTTTCCTTATTCTATGCCATGGGAAGTCTCATACCGGGGTCTGAGCTAAGAAAGCTCACTAAGAATCACTTCTAACGGGCAAGTAACAAAGCAATTCCATGCACAGAATTTGGTAGACTATTTTTCCTGCAACTTTTTATACAGCTTTCTTATTTTCAACTAATGTCCCATTAGTGAGCAATAAGAAGTGATAATTTCCAAACTATGATTCAGGGAAAGGCCTCTGCAGAGCGTTAATGCCCAACTGGGAGAGGAATAAGTGGCTTCTGTCAAATACGACTCCTTCCCAGTCTTCCTGTCTGAGGCAAATGTTCCTCTGCTTTTGAATGAGGATTGACAGCTTAGTGAAAACAACAAGAAAAGATATTAAGAAAAAGTAACACTTTTAAAGTAAATGTCATGCAGCTCTGCCTAAAACACATGCTTATTACCATCTGTTGTATACGACCTGTGTGCCTCAGCTGCACTCTGAGCACATTAATGTTCCTTGAGGCGTCACTGGCAGCTTTCTCACTCAGAAAACATTGGATGTGGAATTGATTTGGTGGTATATCTAGATCATTCAGAGTGCAACACATTTATCTGATTAATTTGAAAAGAATCTCTGCTTTGAACACAGAAGAAAAGTTGTTTCGCACCTCTCTAAACAGATTTTGCACGCACAGTGCTTTTAGCCCAGCTCAAGATTTCAACCTGCGCAGAACTGACACTTGAAGCTAGACATGGCAGAGATTTTTTTGGTCATTCTTATGTCTCATTTTGCTTCAATTGCCAATAACATTTAGATTGCCAATAACAAGAGAATGGAAGAAGCCTATTAGTTCAGGAGCTGATATAGTTGAAGCTCTCTTTAGGAACTTGGTGTAGTAAGGAAAAATGTCTTTCTTGATTTACCTGTAACCAAAGAAGCTTTATTCTGAAATGACCACACCAATACAATAGTTAAAATATATGATCTGAAATATGTATTACCAGGCAAAGCAATGTAGGATTAAGAAGTATTTTCTTGTAAGGTTTCTCCCTCTATTTCCTCATAGCAGATATTTATCAGTCTTTTAAACTTCTACGTTGAAAATTTTTCTCTTGCTTTAAACTGTCTGGATAAATGTTCAGACTGTAAAATTTTGTTCAGCTATCTCATTTCTTTGAATTCCAGGGGTAATTTGCTTGCTAAGACACACAAGTTAAGACTGTCAGAATGTATTTGGAAAATACAATGAGTCTTGTTTCAAATAACTAACTAGAGAGGTGTTAAAATGATCTGAGGTATACATAATACTTACTAGTATTAAGAGGTCATTAATGTGTATCCACTTGGACACATGAAAGATCCAGAAGAGTTTTAGCAGTACTCATATAATTTCCTCACTGCTTTCTAGCCTATTTTACATAAGTTCTACAGTCTTTGCAATTTTATGTTTTTTTACCATTTTCTGTTTGGACTTTTTTCTACTATTTGTATCCATAAAGTTTCACATTTTTTTAATTTTGACTCCATCTGCCTCTGTCAGTCATATTATTTTTTGTATTTTGGATCCTCATGAGCTGCAATCATTGAATTACTGAAATATTTACTACTTAATATGAAAAGCACACATGCAAAAATGAAAACAGTGCCAAAAGCGACTGGGTCTCTGACAGCCTTAACATAAATATTCCAGAGTCTTCTGTCAGCGGTAGTTTTGTTATTGACTCCTTTATTGTGTTTAGCCTCTTCCTACAGCCAACATCTTCAGCTCATTTATTTTCTCATCCTATCTCACCTCTCCACAGACCTCCTCGGGTCCTTACTATTTTACATACATTAAGGCTTCAGCTCAGTCATAACACTTCCCTTTTCTTCTTAGCCAAGAAAAAGAAGTATAGGTTCTTCTAAAGCACCCGTCATTCCACGCTTGCTTATATTTATTTCTTTTCATAGACTCTTACAAACTCTGTGAGTGGAACTGTAGAAACAAAGAATTTGTAGGCACTATCTACTGTTGTCCTGTAAAAGTTCGACAATAACAATGACTCCATGCATATCCTTTAGGCTCTTTCTGTCAGTCTCTGCATATGTTTTTTCTCTTTTTTTTGTGGCTAACCATAAACTTGCATGTTTGGAGGAAAATGTCCTGTAAAAGAGCATCTGTAAATTAATTATTTGCCTATGATCTTACCCTGTTGCTATGGAAATCAGTAAAAAATTCTAACTTCACGTCTATTAGAGATTGACCTCTTGAGCCAAGACATGGCTTAAATATCTTTTTTTGTCTTTTAACTCTGATTTTAACATTAGATATTTGTGACAATTTTCACAAAAATAAAATACATAGACAACTTAAATTTAAAAACTTTAGTGAATCTCTTAGCCCCCACAACCTCCTTGAGTGGGGTTAACATGATTAAGTCAATAAAAGGCTTTATTTTATGTCTTTAGTCCAAGCACTGTTTGTTTTTTAAAAACAAATAAATCTTTAATATTTTTTATTTGCTGCCTTAATTCAGCCTCTTTATCTATATTTGTAGTACAGACAGATGGTGTTATCTTGATCATATACTTCTTCACAAATTTTTAGTATGATCCTTGCAATCTTTGTGACATCCTCTCCTATTACAGGTAATTGTTTCCACTCTATGAAATAGTGATTTCATGTGTGGTTATGGTATGTTCTCATGTTTTTGGCTTTCTGAGGCATCAATCCTGTCTACATATTAAGTTATACTAGTATTGCCCTGGAACCTTATATGAATGTTATGACTCCTGATGACAGAGGCTCATGGCAAGTCATCTTGGAATTCACCTAATTCTCTGTAATATTTAGCCTATTTCCATATAATCTCCTACAGTTGGTCTTTTGCGACTTAATGCAAAGCACGTCAGATCTGATGACAATTTTACACTGAAGATCATTATTTTAGGATTCAGCATCACTCTGTCTTTTCAGGATAAAATAATTATGCATGAGAAGTAGGCAAAAACAATACAGGATTCACATCAGGGTTTAGATCTTCTTTTAACAGCTTCAGAATGAGAATATTCTAAATACTATGAATATATACCTTGACTAAAGTGCATACGCTACTTGAAGTGGAAATACAACTTTCAAATGTCAATGCACATCCAGGATGTTTATTTCTACATAAACAGAATGAGAACATATGGCCAACCAATAACAGTATATCAGCAAGCACATTTTACTCCTGAGACCATGCCTTGAAAAGAATGTACAATCATATGTCCCTTCTGGATATTGATTCTTGTCCCTGTTCAGCTGTCTGGGCACAAAATGAATGGGGTTCTTCTTAGAGAAACAGCAGTATTGTTGTAGTGTCAAACTACTAAGCCTTGAGATATGTATATTCTACTGTGATTGCGTTCAAAAGAGGAAAGATTATACATTAAGAAAAAAAAGGTTTATTCTTCTATATATCTTCTCTATAATTTGACTTTTATCATTTAAGCTACTTAAGAATAGGGAGATGACTTCTTAAACTTCTACTACAGAAGTAAGAAAAAGTATCAAAACTGCAGTGCACCAGCATTGCTTTTTCAGCTTAAAGGCAAAATTCTAAAGGCTGTAAGGATGTAATTTCCACTCTTTGAAAGTCAAAATGAAAACTTATTTGTCATAACAGAATATTTTGTCTGAAACATTTCCTAATATTTATTTCTGGAGGAAGAATAAAAAAAAAAACAAACAAACCTACAACAAGTTGATCATTCTAGAACAATACTTATTACTTGACATACAAAATTAGGCCAGTTATAGCCTCACAAATGAGTAACTGGGAGGTATAAAGGATGGTGATGAACAGAACATGATGCAGATGCAGTTGGTAGGGTAAGTCTGCAACAGTAAAGAAAATATCTTTCAGGTTTTATTTGAGAAAAAAGTTTAGACACAGTCAGAGGAATACCTACATTTTAAACAAACCCCTTAAAAATAAAGCTCATACTTACAGCATTCTGGTTATGAATTTATGAAACAAAATAAAGAATAGGCATGTAGTTTTTAAGGTGGGAAAAGCAGCATTGTTTAAGAGACTTTGTTTAATTTCTGCATCTGAAGAATCCCTTTCTAACCCCTATTTATGCCTGTCAGAAGTCACCTTTCTTGGCTGTCAGGTCAACATACTAATAGTACTCCATCTTGTTGGAAACCCTAAGGAGGATCTTAGCTTTTGCAGATAAAACAGGCAGGATTGCAGTCAAGTTAATAGACTTAGTCAATGAGATTGTGAACTTTCATTTTTAAATAATTGGCTATGACATAAAGGTGTGGAAAGTAGAACACAGAGGAAAATACAAAGGACTGGATTAAATCTTATTTGAGGATGCATATTTCAACATACAAATAAATTAGAATACAAAGAAAACTGTTCATATAGTATTTTAAGAGAAGATATCAATAAAATGATAATTTGACCATAAGAAACAATCCACACACCAGTATCTGGTTGATTCTCAATATCATCCTACTGAAAGATGAGTTCTAATATATTCAGAATCTATGTATATATGGGTTTTCATCTGTTTAGTCATACATAATTACTGAATAGCTGGGAGCCAATTTACTGGGTTTTCATTTTATGTAGACTGCTATCATCAGTTTTACTGACTAATGTAGCCAGGAGAAAACATTGGTGGGTGTACAATGTAAGTATACTAAAATATTTTTTAAATTTCTGAAAAACATCTTTCATCTCTACTCTTACAAAATTCAATATCATATATGTGCCTAACAGGATTAACAAAACTGCAGGTTGTTGGACTGAGATATTCCTTGTCTCTATGTATTGCTATAATTCTTGACACAGTTCTGATAAAAAAACAAAAGAAATATAGCTAGAGAGAGTATAACGTCATTAACATTTTTCAGAGGAACACTATCTAATATACATCTTAAGTATATAATTTTCCTGTGTGTCAAAATGTTGGGTGTTATAGTTCTTACTACTTTCAGCCAAAATATGAGCACAGCACAATGTAGAGCTGGGATCACACAGTCATTCTGAATAGTTCGCTACTTCTTTCTGCTAAACGTTTCAAATTTCTAAGGTTTGCCCAGGATAACAGAAGAAAATTTGAAATTTTTAAAGATTTAATTTCAAAATTCAGAGCATGGACTTTGTGAATGGACTAAGAAATTGTACCAAATACACTTGCAAATTATATTATTTGAAACTGAGACTCTTTTCTATTTTCCCTATGAAATTATCTTTAAATAGAGAAAAATCTTGAAATGTACTGATAAATACATTATGTATAGTTTTGAGCATAAGCAACCAAAATAAATACTGTCTACATAGCTAAATTTTTTTAAGTTTATTTTGATCTCATAAGGATGCTAAAAGTCTTTAAAGAGATCTCTCAGTCACTTTTAATCAATAGTTGAGTTTCCTAGTTTTGATTTTTTCTTCATAAAACACTAAATGCAAGTAATGACAAAAATCATTAGTTATTTAGTTGCTTGTACAACCACAAAGTATTTTCCTACAGCACTGTTCTAAAGTTATAGTGAAGCCCATGATGTGCCAGAAACTGTTTCTCATCTGGAGTCTGCCAGTCTTCTACAGCTCAAATGTTCCCAAATGGTGCAACACTGACATATGACTTCATTTTATGATGTATTGTAGTGTATATGGCATTTTTTTGAAAACCTGCACCACAAAGACTTACAAATTACTGGACTATTTAAATTTCAGTTTGATTAGCCTATATATATGAAGTTTGTGATTACATTTTGTGACTGAGCTGTAGGCAAAATATATACTACAAACTCACATGAAGAGACGAATCAAAACATTCAATATTTATTTGTTTAAAAAAGTCATTAATTTGAAAACCTGGTCTGTAATTTTGTTTTAAAACAATACAGGTTTAGAAATACTGTTATAATTGAAGCAATGCTGCAGTAGATTCTTGGGAATCATTAAAACTCATATATTTCACCCTTTAATCTGCAGCTTTGTTCTGTAAACCTGCTGAGGTCCTTCAAATCAGTGTTCAGAAACAGAATAATTATTGCTTCTCCTTATTTAGCTGTATTCATTTGAGTGGCAGAATTAAATATTTATGCTCCTTAAACTTTGTTAAAATAGAGCTTTTGATACAGTAATTAAAATTGCATTTGTAAATTTTACTGCCTTTTCTATATTTATAGCAGAAACCTATCAAATTTTCATAGTTTTACCATCTTTTTTAAAAAAAATGAACGTAAGCTTGATAAGTGTAATGCTTGAAGAGATGTTACACTTGGAAAATAATTACCTGCACTCATCAACTCCTGTAGAGGCTTACTAAAATCTGTCTCCATAGAGATTTAAGTCAGGTCTTCATGAGGTGGAACTGTGCCCATTAATCACAATATATTTAAAATGCAATAAACTTTTAGGTGTCCCTGTTCCTTGCAAGGAGGCTTTCAGTCTTAGGGATTAAATTCAATGTTGTGGTATTAACAAATAATTCTCATTGTTATCCTCATCAAAAATGAGGGACGATCTCCAACTTTTTTTGTCCTTAACAGTATTGTGGAAGATGGAGACAAGTTTTACCCGAAGCCACCTGAAAATAAGACAAAGTATTTTGCATTTAAAAAACAAAAATCAAATAAGAATTTCATGTTTTAGCAACTTACACTGGTTGTTAGCTATTTTAAAGCATGGATGCTTTCTGTTTACTGCCATTAGGTTCTGAATGAGAAATTATATCCTGAAACCTTACATTCATCTAGCTGTCTTGTTCTTATGTTGTTGTAGTTTCATTTACAGACGTGATGGCTACTAAGATACTATTCTGCTTTCAGCACTTTTCAATTCTGTCCCATGACTCTTTCTGGCTACAGGAGCTTTTCTTGTCTTTTATCTTGGACATTCTTATGATGGTGTTACTGTAAATAAGGTCATTGCCTGAAATAACGAGGAAAGTCTCCTAGTCCCTTTTATTATGCAGGATTTACAGATTTTTCCAGGAAAAAAGATATTTTAAAAACTGTGTGAGTGAGAAAGTTGTTGGTTTTATTTTCATTATTATTATTCATAGAGATTTTTTTTGTTATAGGATCAATTTATATTCTTTTTCAAACGTTATTGATAAAAAAGAATAAATGAATGACAGGACTGTGCTTGCTGATCTGTAGTACTGAATACACGAAATTTGGAAGGCACAGTTGGAATGCCTATACTAAGAACTTGTATCAGCCAATAGTATAAGATATCCACCAATACCAAATATATTTTTTTCCATATTCTGTAACATATGGTTTCCTTTTTTTTTATGCAAACATTCTTGTAATGAAGAACACTAAAACAGAAGGGATTTTCTGGATGACAGAATGCAGTATGCTCTGCTGTCCCCAGCAACCAGCAGTCTCTTTTGTAACATGTTCAGGATACTCAAAACTCCTCTAGGGAAGCTAATCCAAAACCTGACTGTAATAACTTTTAGGAAACTTCTTCCAATATCTCTCTGCAATTAATTGATTTTTGTATGTAGCAGCACTGCTGTTAGTGATGTTTTTAATTCCTTCACACATATATGGATCAGATTTTACTCAGGCTAAAATCCTGGAGATGATACTTTTTCTGTATACTTGTGCTGTTTTGAATACATACCCTTTAAAACTTGGTATTTGGAATCATCAATAATATAGCATTACCAATCCCTTATCTACATCACAAATATTTTCCTAATATATGCTAGTCTTTACCGTTTGGGGTTTTTTTTGTTTGGATACCTGTGGTAGATTTGGTTGTGTCTAAAGTTAACTTCTGAACTGCCCTGCAGCATGCCTTGGGGACAGGTTACCCCCATGTATGGCTGTATCTTGAACAGAGGAGGAGGTAGAAAATATTTTAGTTCAGCTTATGATACATGATCAAGTAATGTTTTAAAACAGATGTGCCACTAATGGCATAGAGAAAAAAAAAAAAAGAAGAAAAATAAAAGGAAATTAAAAGGAAAAAATAAAATAAAGAAGATAGAAAATAATGTTTGGGTTTTTCCACTACTGAATTTCATCCAAATTCTTTTACTCTAGTGTTTGAGGACATCCAGTTTTCCCTGCATATATGAGACCCCTGTATCGTTATAGTACCTCCTCATTTTTGTTTTTGGATCCATACTTTTAACACATTTTTTTTTCTCATTTGCAGTTCTCCTAATATTACATTGTAACAAATACTTTTCTATGTAACATGTTATAAGTTTCAGAGATTAGAAGTACTATTCCTTTGTCTAGAAAATTAAAGTAAATTCTTCAAAGTACCTTCAGTTCTTTCCACTGCATTTTGGCACTAAAGAACCACAAATCTAGCATCTCATAATTTATCAGTTTCCTATTGTGACCATTATCCACCATACAATACTCCCAAACTGATTTACTAGAATGCGGCTATTTACATATTATTATGTTTTTATATTTGGAAGTGAAGAGTATGACAGTATCATAAATTTTTTACCTTTTCAATCTCCTTCAGAAGTATTAATAAATCAGTTCATAGGTGCCTATCTTTTCTTTTATGGCTTCTAACTGAATTTTCTAGACTTTTTTGCAGGCTCACTGACAGAAACACAAATTCAAAGTCTTAGGCCCCTGCTACAGGTAAGGATGGCCAAATTAATTTGACATGCTGGCATATGCGCATGCAACCAAGACTCACTATTAAAACACATTAAAAAACTCAAGAACTGTGATGCTGAGACACAACAGCTCATTCATTGCCCTTATGCAGATCAAGTCAAAATCATATATGCGTCTGTCTGATGCAACTGTGGATGAGTATGAACAGTCGTTTCTTTATATTCCTTTCACAGTGCAATGAAAGGCACAAAGCCTGCTTATGTGGGACAATAACACTAAATATTTGAATACCTCTAGCTTCTCTCTGAAACTTCTAAAGAGCCAACAGCTATTTTCGTTTATCATCACGGCTTGTTGTTTCAATAATATCAGTCCAGACTCATTACAATAAATACAGCAGAGGAAAGTTTTACAGAAGGGGAAATCCTGGCCATTCAGTAAAGGTTAATGTTCCTAAATTCTTGAATAGATTCTAGGTCTACTCATTCTTTTTAGGATTTATATTTTATTTCCTGTTTCTTTATAGAAAATGCTCATGTTTTGTATTATTTTGAATTCAGAGTTTTTATCTATTTTTACACATACTTTTTCTATCTATTTTATTTGTATGTACCCATATATTTGTTTGCACATCTTCATAATGTATGGCCAAAGTAGGTCACTACTGTGTAACGAAAGTAAGAATTTTTTCTTCTCTTCACAGGTAAATGTGTCCATTATCCACTGTTCTGAGAAATGTATCACATGCTCATAAAAAAAAACCCCATGAGAACTGTCAGTTTGATGAAGTACAACTCACATCTCATTAATGTTGAGCACAGAAGCAATATTCCACATCAAAAACGACTGCTAAAATATTCTCAATTACCAGCTGTTCAGCATCCATTCTATACAGATAAAAAACATGTCAAATTTAATTTATCAGCTTTTTTCTGTTGTCATACTTCTTTCTCATCCAATGTATTGAAAAGTTATCCAAAAACCCTCACTCTTATTCTAGACATGCATTATATAGGCAAAAATAATAACTTACATGCTATATATACAGGTATAACAGATGCACAGATGGATAAACTTCAGAAACTTTCTTCACTTTAAAAGCTACATGAACTGTTTTGTCTTTAAGAGTTTGTCTTTTCTGGAAGGAGGTTCAAAAATTTGTTAATTTTTGCTACCATGGGCAAAATAAATAAAGACTGAATAGTATCTCAGTACGTATTATTTGTGAGCTTTCCTGGAGAAAAGAAATAAAAAAGTCAGACTTCTTGTAAACAGAAGGCATAAACCAAACCCTCATTTGAGTATGTGGGGCAGCGCGGGAAATGCTTGTTGAGATGTGCAGTGATATTGTGAAAAGAAGTTGGCTTCTTAGTCTTGAAGAGATCACAGAAGAAGAGACAGACTGGAACATTCTGAAAGCCAAAACTAGTAGGTTTTTTTTAAAAAGAAATTGTTTGCTATCTGGATGCAGAGAGCTTTTGTTGCATTTTGAAGACCTCCAGGGGTCTGAGAATTACTTAAATTGCACACCAGAGGTTGAGTTGTGGAAGGCAGCAACAGTTTTACCAGCTCAGATAAGGGTCTGCTTTACACTGATATCAGGAGGAGGTAAATGAAAGTGATTATTCCCATTTATTATGTGCTTATGAAGCTGCATCTGGAGTATTGTGCCCAGTTTGGAGTTCTCCAGTACAAACTGGAGTAATGAAACTGGAACAAGCCCAGTGGAGAGTTACAAGGACTCAAGGACTTTGGGTACACTCCCACCCAACTTGGTGTTGTCTGCAAACTTACTGAGGGTTCACTTGATCCCCTTGTCCAGGTCACTAATAAAGATATTAAACAGAACTGGCCCCAAAACTGAGCCCTAGGGAATGATCAAGTTAGTTAAGCATTACCTGCCTTTCATAAACCCATGATGACTGGGCTGAGGGGCATAGCTTTTTTCAGCCTGAGGAGATGTCTGTAGTCTTGTGGCTATGGATCAGCCCGTGTGACCCTATCAGTCAGGGGTCCTTAGACACACTGCAGCTATATATCTAAATTCACCTATACCCAGTGGAGTAGCTGAGATGTCACTGCATTCCTGAAAGAAAAAGTAAACTGAGCTGATTTTAGAAAATTATGCTTCAACATTTTTAAGTAACCTGCTTCAGTAATTAAAATTTAACAGAAACTTTAAAAAGGGCAGAAGGAGGTTTCAGTTTCATTTGAACTGAGACTGAATAAAATAAAATATAAATCAAAACCTCATTTTTTCAGCCAATTCTCATGAAAAGTCTTTTATTTTGCCCTGCCTGACAACTAGGAATATTTAGGAAAAACTGCACAAGAAACTACAAAGCTCTTAGTAAATCTCCTCTCTTTGTCAGCATCCTTAGCTATTGTTTCCCAAATCCATTTTCTTTTCTTTTTCCATCAGTAAGATTTTTGCTCCAGTCTGAAAGCTCACAAGAGGAAAAACTATTATCTTTCATGAGTGCTCAGTAGAGATATTTATTTTTCCAGGTTTCCCAGTGAAGGCTGAAGTACATTTATTGATTAAATTTATAGGGAATCCTCCAGCTATTCTCAGCACAGCCCTTTTTGTTACTGACTTCTAGCAGAAAGGTCATAGTCTATTTTGATTTCATAAATGGTGACTTCTCACCATCTTGTTATTTTAAACCTGTTCTGGTGAGATCACGAGTTTTAGTCTTTTGTTCAGATTGTTTTTTAAATACTAGGATGAAGGCTGTGTCAATTAAACCAAATATAAACTCTCTCCTGTGTTTCAGCACTCACATGTCATTAGTCCATGAGGACTAATCTTTTTGCATGAGAGACAACGCTGTAAAAAGTTGTTGCTCTACATCCTTGCAGTTGACCTTGTCCCTCTTTGTATTCTGATTAACATTATTATTTGTTTATCATTAACTGTTGCTATGTTTACACTGTGAGAGAAACTTTTCAAGCTAGAAAGATTGCAATTTCAACTGTAAAGCTGATGTTATTGCTCACAAAAAAAAAATCCAAACCTAAAAACCCTAAAAAAAAAATAACCAAAAAAACCCAGTTCCCCAAAATGAAAATGTTATCCTTTGTTGTTGTCAGTTAAACATTACAAATATGGCCCACTTACTGTACATGTTATATGGTTATGGCAAGTATTCAGTAAATAACGGAAAATATTTCAGTCTATGAGGTCTTTGTATGTCATTGAGCTCAGCTTTCTATTGGTCATTAACTTCTCTGATCTGTCTCCTTAGGCACATAGCACTGTTTGTGCCTTCATCGGATGACTCAAACGTTTTAAAATGAGAATGACAAAGGATGAAAAATGGATAGCAAATATGCTTGTTCCCTCTAATACATGTGTTTGCAATGCACGTAAGTAATGCATGTAGTAATTCATACAGACCTTTTGAAAAATCACATGTAAGGCAAGTCACATTCACATGGATGCTCATAAATGCTGAGCACACCTGTAGATATTGATTCATCTGATATTTTGAATCATAACAAATGCTTACAAACACTGTGTTAGCAATATCTCATATATACCTAAATGATATAAGACTGAAAGACATTTTTGTTTTACTTTATATCTACATGTTACTTTAAATCTAGCATTACTTTACTACTACTGTTATTCTTGTAACAAGTCTAAGCTGGACACAGTTTACCTTGAACGAATAAGGAAACCCATAAACACTCCTTTCTCTACTCCTGATAACAGTCCTTCTTATATTTTCTTTCCTAAAGTAATTGAAGAGAACCTTCATATTCCAAAGATACTGTAATTTCCTAACTGTGGTGAAACCTTGCTCCATTTACTGGTTTCTTGACCATTATCCATGTCTGACAGTAGGGCAGATGTGGTTCGTAAGCCACCTCAAGATGTGATTGCTTGTTTTTTCTGGGTGGGATGTGAGCATACTGTATGGTCCCATTAGCACCTTGGGTTTCCTTTCCTGCATTGTATCTGGGTTTTCTTCCACTGAAATTCAAGGATATGAACAAATATGACCAACAGCTTGAGCAAAGAAGACCCCCACATAATCACCTTTTTGTGTTGTAACAATTCTAAATACCTTCACACAGGCAGATGTAGCTATAGTATCAAAGAATGAAAATCTGTGGAATATCCAGTCTTGACATACCCCCATTTTTACAATTTTTACAAGTCAGCTCCCTCAGATCTCAAGATGTACTTTTCTCTCTTTCTCCTCTTCTCCTTTCCCCATCACACTTGAATTGGGTGGTCCCAGAAGCATGAAAGGGAATGTGTGACTACTCTCCTGAGCTCCCATTTCTGTAAAGATGACTGTGGCAGGTCTTAACTATATCCCACTACATGGGTAGGCAGGTTTTTCCTGAATCATAGGATAGTTTGGCCCTGCCACTGGCAGGGACATTTCCCATTAGATCAGGCCGCTCAAGGCCCCATTCAGCCTGGCTTTGATCAGTTCCAGGAAGGGGGCACACACAGCTTCGCTGGGCAACTTGCGCCAATGCCTCACCAACTTCATCGTGAAGAATTTCTTCCTAATGTCTAACCTGAATCTTCCACACGATAATTTTAAGTCATTCCTCCTTTCCCTGTCACTACACGCCCTTGTAAATAGTCCCTTCCCAGCTTTCTTGTAGGCCCCCTTCAGGTACTGGAAGGCTGCTATAAGGTCTCCCCAGAACCTTCTCTTCTCCAGGCTGAAAACTTCCAACTTTCTCAACCTGTCCTCATAGCAGAGATGCTCCAGCCCTCTGATCATCTTTGTAGCCCTTCTCTGCACTCATTCCAACAGTTCCATATCCCTCTTATGTTGGGGATTCCAGAATTAGACACAATGCTTCAGATGGGGTCTCATGAGAACAGGGGGAGAATCACCTCCCTCAGCCTGCTGGCCATACTTCTTTTGATGCAGCCCAAGACACGGTTGCCCTTCTGGGCTGCAAGCACACATTGCTGGCTCATGTCGACCTTCTCATCAATCAGCACCCTGAAGTCCTTCTCTGCAGGGCAGCTCTCAACTACATTGTCCCCCATCCTGTATTGAAACCACAGATTGCCCCAACCCAGGTGTAGGACATTGCATGTGGCCTTCTTGAATCTCATGCTGTTCACATAGGCCCACTTCTCCAGCCTGTCCAGGTCCCTCTGGATGAGAACTTGTCCTAGTGTGACAATGACACCACTCAGCTTGGTGTCGCCTGCAAACTTGCTGAGGGTGCACTCAATCTCATTGTCAATATCATTGATGAAAATATTAAACTGCACTTGTTCCAGTACATATTCCTAAGGGACACCGTTTGTCACAGATCTTCATCTGGACATCAAACCATTGACCACTACTCTCTGAATGCAAACATCCACCGAACAGTCCACCCATCAAAGCTATATCTCTCCAATTTAGAGAGAAGGAGGTTGTGAGGGACTGTGTCAGAAGTCCAGATGCAGAAGTCCAGATAGATTACATTCATTGCTTTTCCCATGTCCACTGCTGTGGTTACCCCATCATAGAAAGCCACTAGTTTGGTCAGGCAGGACTTGCCTCTGGTGAAGCCATGCTGGCTGCCAGTAATCCCCTTCCCAACTTCCATGCGCTTTAGCATAGCTTCTAGGAGAATCTGTTCCATAATCTTCCCAGGCACAGAGATGAGGCTGACAGGTCGGTAGTTCTCAGGGTCATCCTTTCTACCCTTTTAAAAAATGGGCCAAAGCTGCCATTCTTCCAGTCACCAGGGACTTCTCTTGACTGCCATGACTTTTCAGATATCATGGAGATTGTCTTCATCAGCCAATTCCTTCAGGATTCTGGGATGCAGAGTCCCACATGCAAAAATCTGTTTAGAATTTGACAGGTTTTGGTGTCCTCTGCATGGGTATTTCCCAGATGAAATTCTATCTAGCTCTTAGTTCCTCAGAGCTAACTGATGGGTTATATATATTGTCTTAGAAAAAAATACATTCTTTACATTCAAGATGTCTGGCCTAAGTGTTTTTGCTCCAGCTGAATTTCTGCTGTTTTGAAATGTACTTAACAGCCCTCAGTATACTGCACCTTCTTTATTATTAATAAGCCTGATATACCAAAATTCTTCAGTTCCAGATTATACTCTGCATATATATACTCTTTTATTTAAAATAAAATTCTAAGAAATATGGTCTCCAGTAGAAGATTATTCTGTGTTTCCAAATCAGAACTGCATTTTCAGTTACTGACAGTCTTTAAAATGAAAACAAGCAAGTAAAACCAATCTTCAAGAAAGTTCCGGGGTCATGGATACTCTTACTAAATATTTCATAAAAGTTGGTACTGTCTAGACAGAAATCTGATGTAAGGATTGTGTACCAGTAGCCACAAATAATCAATATGACAATTTTGGCATGGAAGCATAAAGTTGGCTGCAACAAAATCAATAACAGCATGAATCATCGTGTCCTGGTATGCTAATTACGCTTCTAAGTTTAACCATTAGTATCTGAATAAAATATAAGTTAATAATATATCCTCTACGGCTGTCATTAATAGTTAAGTGCTGACAACTAATTATCAGCCTTTTCTGAAGGTGCTACATGTTTTATTAATGCACTGCATTGGTAGATTATATGAGTGGATAAAAAGTAATTCTCGTTTCAAAAAGATCTCTTCATGACTTTAAATCTGTTAAGGTCTTAATAATGAGTTTCTATATATTTATATGTTTTAAGCAACTTATACAAGAAGGTTTCTAACCATTTTAGTTTAATCTTCAGTTCCCTGTCAGCTTGAGACATTGCAATATTAGTTATCATATGAGAAATTGTTCAAGCAACCTTTTCCAGCTGCCTCAAATACACCCATAGGATGGGGACAGACACAGACAAAGTAGTTTATGTTCCTCTCTACATAGTTAATATTTGAGTAAAACATTCAAGGGAAAAAAAATATCAGGAAACCCTACATAATAAAAAATAAAACTTGCCTTGGTGATATATAATGTATTCATGGAGCTATTGAAAGAGGTATTTCATAATGTCACCATTTGTGACTTTGAATATGCTGTGGTTCAAAAATGTATTTTCCCTATGGTCCTTCCTGCAGTTTTAGCCTTAATTCAGTATCTGAAAGAAAAAATATTTTTTGCATTCTCATAATTGTTATCACATATATTTTTAAAAAGTCAAAGACAAATTGGAGAATCTGAGAGGTTAAAACTAACCTCAGGTATGTGAAATTATCAGAAGTTTATGAAACATAACCTGTGACAAAAAACTGAAGAAATTAGAACTGTCTACTGTGAAGGAGATAAAGTGGTGTCATGCAAGCAGTCTGCCTGCATGTATTATTATTACATCAGAATATTGTCAGTTCTGTTCTATGCCCACTAGGAACAGTAAGAGAAGATTTGTAATTTACGAAGGTTTTAGATATAAGGAGAGGCTTTCTGCCTGTGAAAATATTGAAATGCTAAAAATAATGAAACAGCTAGAAAGGTTTTTGGTTCACTTTCAGTTCATGTTTTTAACAATGTTTATATTAATCTGTCATAGATGATGAAGTCATGATTGATTTGACTTTGTAAGTAAAGCAAATGAAAACAATAAGGATCTGAAAACCTAAGTCATCCCCAATATCTGATGCAGGCCATGTTTGTAGACCCTGAAGAATACACAGGATCCACAGCTAACAGCATGCTAAGTATTTATATGATAAAATACCTGAGTAATGGCATTGGCACTGGAAATTTTTATCAAAATCATTGAAGTTGAGGCAATCTGGAAAAAAGTGTTAGATGTATCTTCAAAAAGACATATTATCAAGTAGTTCATTTAACATGTTGGAATGAAATAAATACCTATATCTATAAGTTTGCTCCAAATCACCAACAAACACTTGCAAGTCTTTATTGCCATGAAAAAAATTCAAAATCTATTAGATAATATGATAAATGCATACATAAAAATAGATAATCAACTGTCCATTTTGTTTATACAGCTAAGCTGAAGGGCCCCCAACAAATTCATTAAGATCTTGAAGGAAATATAATGCTAATACTATAAAGACATTATTTTTCAAGTACATATTTGCTAAGAGTAACCTTTTTCCACACCTGCAATTATCTTGCTTTAAACTGATTGTTGTTGACATATGTAATTAATGCTTACAAAAGGACAAACCAGGAATCAAGGCAGGCAGCAATTATTTGAAGTGTAATATCTGCCAGATTATTGTTGCTGTAATGAATGTTCATTGTGTATTAAAAGTGCATGATAACTACAAGAAGAGCCCTTGAAAAGCTGGTTCACAGCAAAAATTTAAGATTATTTATATCTAATAAAAAATCAGACTGAGGAGGCTGTTAATTTTTAGTTCTCTCCTAAGGATTATTTGGACACTGTAAGCTAAAAAAGCCCTTTGCCAACAGACTTTTCTCTAGTTGTTTAGACTTTGCCGCACCAGGGTATGACCTATGTCTACTGAAGTCAGCAGAAGGACTTGCTTTTACTGTATAGGATTCAGATTCACACTTCTAGTAGTCTTTTGCTGGTTGCATGGGAAATGATGGTACGCTTAATCATCTGATTTTTCGTTTGGTTTCATGCACATCCAACCTCTTAATGCCAGGGCTTCTCTTTTGGCTGAGGTTCTGAGAAGCTAAAAAAAAGATGCTTTAAATAGACAAGCAAAGGTTTAGCAGTTCACTCATACCTGCCTTCTTCTGTGCTTCAAAATAATAATAACAGAAAATAAACCTAATAAAAATATCCTGAAATATATAGAATTTTCTTTAAAATTACATATGTGCAATAGAACAACCAGCTAGACAGAGGAAAAGTAAAAATCATTGCACAGTGTATATTTTTAGAAGAGGAAAGAAAACTAAAGAAAAGGATAAGTACATTGCATTAATGATCCATAAAGACTTCTGACCATAAGCAGAAAATATGATTGCCAAAATAATTGGTTTAATGAAAATTGTTTCAGATCATCGATACAGATGAATAATACATAAAAGTGGCATATACTGCTAGTATCCCTCCTCTCTGCCCAGTGGCACAGGGATTCTGTTCAAGCTCATGCCTACGCAAATCTGCCTGGAGTTAAGCAGTAGGTGTCCCAAAGCCCGAACTTATCTCCTGCTGTCCAGCTTTGTGGGTTTCCTGAGTAGACCTTGCACCCACACATTAAGTAACTTTGTCTCCAGCCATGCCTCCTGCCTTTCCTGAAGGGATCCATAGGCTCACTGTGAACTTGACTTGACTGACCTTGTCTACAACTGTCAATAGACCTTGTCACTCTTACCACTCCGACCACTCTGACATCATCAGGGAGCATACTGCCCTACCCATGCTGTAACTGCTGTCGCCTCCCAGCTCATCCTCTCTCATGGATTAAGTGGCTTCTTGCTCCTCCCTGTCAGAGACATGCACTGTGGGTGCTTTTTAAAAACTGTAAACCTCAGATTAGCAATGTTTGTTTTCACCTTGTGCTCATATCAGTTAAGTTCCAACACAAATACTGCTATCTGTCTCAACTGTTTGTAAAGTCCATAGGGAGACGTGGCTTCACAAGCAAGCAAGTTATTGGATGTGACTAGAATGGAAATGTAATGAAATAGCTGCTGCACAGTTGTGATGAAGCAGTCCCAAAGAAGTACTTGTTGAACTTTTTCAGAAACTAGAAGCTACAAATGTCACAGCTGGTTTATCATAGCATGGACTTATAGTTCTTCACGATAACCTAAAAACACAGGTTTGTTGAGGTTGGAAGGGACCTCTCGAGATCATCTAGTCTACTCCTCTGCTCAAGTAGGATCAGGTAGACCATTTGCCCAGATTGATGTCCAGATGGCTTTTGAGTATTTCCAAGGATAGAAACTCCACAACCTCTTTGTGCAGCCTGTGCCAATGTTTGACCTTCTTCCCAATGAAAAGGGTTTTTTTCTTGTGTTCAGATGAAATTTCACATTTCTTAGTTTGTGCCCATTTCTCCTGTACTATCCACGGGCAGAACTGAGAAGAGTCTAGCATGAATGGAGCATGCAGCATGAAGCCTGCCATTCCTTTGGGATGAGCCCACACAGAACTGCATGGAGCATGACAGGCGTTTGTTTCCATAAGAAGAGACTAATAAAGGAACCTTTTTGAACTTTAAATTGATTGTTCCTATGTTATTGCTTTAAAAAATACAAATATGACATTGTCAAGAAGCCTGGATGTTTGTTGCACTCCACAAAAACCAAAAAGCTTTTCAAAAATCAATCGGAGCATAATATAACAGAAAAATAGTCCTCTGAAAAGTGAAAAAAAAGAGAAAAGATCGAAAGAATGAATTAGTTTGGCATGTTTATAGTATTGAGTATCATTGTCAATGTTAGAACTTGATTCAGCAATGATTAGCTATAAGTCAACAATAAGGATACAATACCCAACCGAAATATTTCTTTAAGCTACTTAAATACTGTGAAACTAAAACCCCAAATGATAAATATTAAAGTGGAAACATTAATTATATCAACCTCCTATATTCATGCTGTTTTGTCTTCACCATCTAAGACTGTCACAATTTGTTATGTAGCAGTAATCTGATACAGTATCTTTGATGTAACTGCAAGCTCCATGCTGTTCCTTCTTATTAGACCTTAGAAGCATCTCCATGGGTATCCAGCTGAGCTTTCTCAGCATAATGGAGAGAAGTGCTTTAACAGCCCAAACCCACTTTTAATCTCCAGTATCGTACTTAAAACAGCTCAGCACATGGTAACTGGGCCAAAGTTACTGTTGTTTAAACAGTATTAATTAAGTGTTGTGGAGTCCTCTGAGTAGCAGCTGCTGAGCAGTTCTGAAGTTGGACTGAAACAGCCTCAGGACCACCTGTACACCAACTGCTGCTTCTGCCATCTCTGCATTTCTTGTTGAGCAGATGGGAGAGAGGAATCTGATTCTTCTTTTTGTTTTCACACTCTAGTGTTCTTTTCTCACCTGGCAAACAACGTGTGAAATTCCATTAAGTATGGATCATTAAGAGTTGTTTGCATGTATGAACTGGTTGTTATTTTTCTCTTTCTGAACATAAAGGCTATGTCATTACTGCAACTTAAACCATTATAGACATTATTCCGGAAACATGCTTTGTTCCAGATGTGACAAGATGGCTAGTGTAATATTTTCATGCAATTCAGTTTTGAAAACTAGATCTTCCAGACATATGCACTGTGGTAACTACAAGGACAATAGGGTAGAGTTCTCAATAAAGCATTTATTTTTTAAATGAGATTTCTTTCTTAACTAGATAAACACCCCTGTAGTGCGTGTCCATAGAAGAAAAAAAAAAAGGAAATTATACTCCAGTAAATAAACAAGATTTTACATTATGTCAAAAAAGATGGATTTGGCATGAAAACAATATTTGCATCATCAGAACCAAAGTAGATTTCTAGTTATCTGCATCCAGTAAAAGTAATGTTTCAGATTTTAAGGAAACTACACTATGACTTTGTTGTTATATTCCTTCTGCTTTTCTTCAGTATTAAATCTTTTCAAAACAGACCCAATTTGTTTGTCTTGTGGATTTCTAAAAATCCTATTGAGCAAAGAATTGCATTTGAAAACTTAAAATTCAGTAGTTTGAGGAGTTAGAAGAGTGTTATTCAGTTGTTCAGGCGTAGACTGAAGAATTTTAATTTATCAAGTCTAATAAATTTTTAAGTCATCTGCTTTTAGTAGATTACTTTTGCCTCAAATAAAAAATAGCATAATTTTCCAGAGGCTATGGTGTTAGTATTAACTATCATACTGAGACAAGTTATTCACCGATAAATTCACTTTTGCAATTAAAACCAAGCATACATGAATTCCCTCTTGCAGAGGTAACTAATCTATGCACATATCCACTTATGAGGGGCAGGAATCCCGGGGTAGATCTGAAATTAAACTATGTAACACAATAAGATTTTTTGTAAAGCGTGGGCTTGCAGTGCTGGAAATCAACTGGTCCTGACATTTCCAAGGATATGGAACATCATCTTTGAAATGCTCTTGGCGAATGGAGGGAGGCAATGTCTGTGCCACTGGAGACTCCAGGAACTGTTTGTTCTTAGCTGTTCCTACAGTTTGCTGAAGTACACACTACTGTCGCCTACGCCTCCTTCCTGAGTGGCATTGAGGGAGAGCAGAAAGTCATTGGCTTCCCAAATGTCTACGCTCTAGGAATGTAGTTGGTGTAAGGTTAGGGAAAAAAGTTTGATTATCAGTTTAAGATTATCTGAGGCTGGCTACAATTAAATACTGGAGTTTTATCAAGTAACTCGTTTGTTTTTCCATTTTAATCTGGTGGTTTTGCTTTGATGCAGTTAATGGAACTAATGACACATTCCCTAAGATAACACTAAGTATCTTAGACTAGCATTTTGACAAATATCCTATTTTACAGCTTTTCAGAACATCCCTTGCTGCATGATCTCATTGCATTAAGAAACCAAGTGTACAGCAGGTTATTCTTGAAAATCAATGTTTGTCTATATACCTGTCTAGAAAATAGCTATTGAACCATGGCAATAATATGATCGAATGTTCATCCACATCCAAGCTGTCATTTTGAATTTTTTCTAAACTCCCCTTGTCTATAGGTTTATTTTATTAAGAGTTGGGACATAGTGTTGACTAAAAATATACTTATTAAATTCAACCTTTAGATCCAATGACTTCATCAGGTTCTGGAGAACCTGATGCTGATATGCAATCTCTTACTGTGTTGTGAAATGTCTTGGTATTGACAGTAAATGATAATTTGGATGCACTGGGCTCAGGAGAACAAATGACTACTGCAAGTCATTTTTACTCTTTTGGTCTATGGTTAGGGTTTGCAAGTGGATTATGATACTTCACTGACTATTGTATTATATGTCCCCAAACTCCTACAAGATCTGGCTATGCAAGTCACAGAAATACTCTCAAGTAAAACTTGGGAGTCCTCCAATTCTCTGATTCTATTACAAGTTATTCTTAAGTTTCCACAGTTTTTCTTTTTCTTTGTCAGACTGTAACACCATCATGGTATTGTGTTCTCTGTGTTTTACCAACAAAATTTCTGAGCAGATTATTGTAAACTTTTTGAAAAGTCAACAAATGGGTTTCTTCTGGAAACGTTTAACTTTCCTTTTCTCCAGAGATACAATTGCAAGGTGTTCTGCGTCTAGCTCTACTAATCAGAATCATAATTCTTTTGACATTATAAAGAAATAGCTAAAAGAAAACCTAGTGTCATGGTAATATTTCCTGAGGGTTTTTTGCACCATGACAAAAATTTGTTTATGTTTATTTGAATGTAATTTCACAATGCTTACAGTATTATTATTCCTGCTCATATTGAAGTAGAAATGGATGTAGAAATAAAACTTGCACAGGTATTCATTGGAAGCATCTTAACTTCACTAGTATTGCAGTAGGTAAATGGTAATGGCTCCTGAATTCAATCAAATGAGATTTTCATCTGAAATCTTTTTTCAAATAATAAAATCACTCTTAGATTTGTAAAAATATAAAATTGTCCAAATAAGGGATACTCATCCTGCCTGTGACCTTTTATATAAATACTTAGACAAAAGGTTAATTTTTATCATGCAAACAAAAAAATTAGAATGGAATCTTAATCCTTTATTGTTTTAGCAGCAGAAATGCTTCAGGAAAAAAGATAGACTGAAGAAAAAACCCCACTGCTATGCATTTTAAGGAGTTTCAAAATAATTAATTGGATTGTTATTGATTGGTTTCAGAATTTTAAGCAAAATACTGGTCATTGCTAAGTAGCAGGTAGAGCTTCTTTCAAGCACTAGGTTCAGGCATGTTCTCTTCTGAGTTTTGGGTTTTTTTTTCAAATTGCAATTGATACAAGAATTGATATTTTAGTAGTAATGTATTTTTATTAAATGGTGCATACATGACCTTGAATACATGTTGCATTAAAGCAGAATTAAATGCTTATATATCTGTGTAAGTTAATCAATACATTTGTAGAGAATGAAGATTATGTATAGATTTTCTAAAAACATCTAATATGTTCCTTATTTCAAAATCTCACTTGCGACAAATAAATTTAATAAAGATTTTCAGAATTTTTTGTCCTCCTTTAGCATTTTCCCTTTTCTTCTCCACTGACTTCTATTTAAGTGCTGTCTTGTTCAGTGTCCTTATTCAGCTTAAATGTGAGATGTGTTGCTAAGTGAACCTTTGCATCTCTCCTGCCTATAAATACAACAGGAGCACTGAACACCATTGCTCTGGTCTCATATTAAACAGCTGTGGGTAGCATGGCAGGGCTGTTTCTCAGATAATAATGACATACTTCTGAGTACAGAACTCTTCAGTCTGTATGGGGAAAAGACTAGAAAGCATGCGTAGGGAGCTCTGTGCTGATGTACAGTGCTTTCCTGATCATCTTTCAAAAAGTAATTTTAAAAAAAATATGTGGAACCACTGATAAAACTATCAGAAGCTGCTGGAAGGCATGAATTCCATGTAAATTGCTATGTAGGAGTAGATGTTCTTTCCTATATTAACATCAAATCCTTCATTAAAATCTGAGAAAAAAATGTTTTCTGAATGGGCCTATGGTTCGTTTCTATGAGGACAACTCTGGAAAAAGAGGTTGATTTAAGGTTTTAATTCCACAGGAAACAACTAGCAATGTCTAATTATAACTATAGAATGTATAACCTTAGGTCAATGCTTCGACAGCTGGACTGTTATTATTCATGGTACTAGTATTATTATTATGAGTAAAGCTGTATGTTGCCTTTTACTTCAAGCATTTAGGTTAATAAAACAGATTTGATAAGCCCAAATACCAAGAATTTGCATTAACTGAACTATTCATTAAGGAATACAGTCTCTCTGAAAATCTATACATGTAATATCAAGTCTTTCATCCAAAAAAATGTGGATTTTTTTAATATGAAACTGTTTTTCTTCTCATTATTTTCTGTAATTTTATTGAAGATAAACAGTCAATACCACTTTAGAAGAGCCAATTTCAAACAAAGAATTTTGTTTTCATCAAAACAAAATACTGTTAGCTTAAACTGAGTTTTTAAATTATTGAGACAGATCGCACCCTCCGCAGTCCATCATTTATTCAGCTTCACCAGTGGTGTGTAATGTTCTTTACTAAGAATGTTGGCATTTACTTTATTTTATTTCTGTGACAGAAAAATCCCTAGAGGTTTTTGTGTGAGAAAAAATCTTTTTATTCTGACTGTTAGAGGCTGCGTTTAACAAAAAACAGTTTAGAAGGAAGAGGAAAAAAGATCTTCTTTGTCCTGTCATTTGGAAAGCCAAGAAAACCTTCTTTCCAGTTACATTTTCGGAGGATGAGTCACCGTATCATCTTCCCCCAAATTCATTTCATCTTACAAATGGTATTGCTACACCAACATTGTATCCTATACCATGATTCAAACTAGTTCAATACAGTGAGTTAAATTTTTTTCTTCAAATCACACGGCTGCTCCACAATTTTGTGTTTAGAGTAAGACACAGCAAGAGATGCTTAAACACTTGCATCTGTCCCTGATTAGCTATCTTGGAAACTAATTAAGCAATCAATAAACAGAACAAGTACAAGTCAATGGCATCTCTGATAAGCATGCATGATCTTAAACCTAAAGCAACATAGTTGTCAGCAATTACAAGGAAAGCTATACTATCTTAAGGTTCATTAAGATACACTTGTACAGCTATTAAATGTCCATCTACTAACAGATTTTGTACAATACATAAGGCAGGGGTGAGGGGTTGTCATTAGCTTCACTGGTGTGGAGAGTGAATTTCACTTGATCATCAATTATACATGCCAGATGTAACTATATATATATGTGTGTGTGTGTGTGCGTGTGTGTATATATATATACACACAAATGTATATGAAGCATAAACAAAACCCTTTTTTCTTAAGAACAGTTGAACATTCCTGTTAAACTTATGTCAGTAGTTGTCAAGGTTTGGACTTGGATGCATTTAATGTGTTGCTATTGAAGTGTTATGTCTCTTTCCATTGCAAAAATTATATGTCTGAACGGAATCTGGATGATTTCAATGTTTGAAGAAGTTCAGACACATGAGTTTGATGACAAGATTTAAAATTATTTGCTTATGGAAAACCACATACAGCTTCTATTTTAAGCTAAGTAAAAATGCAGGATTTATTACAGAACCTAATCTTATCAAGGATATTATATGTACTTGCAAGGAAAAACAAGGAAAAAAACAATCCTTTCCTAATTGGAGCCCTATTACTAAAATAATGTCAATGATCTCGCTGTACTTTGCTATTTGTCCTGCAGGATCCCATGGTGCTTAGACGAACCCTTGCAGCTGCTGCCTCGAGCTCTGGGATTGCTAGGATTGTACATTACCATAGTAGCTTGAACATATGTACTATCCTTTCCACTGACATTCATCTTGTTGCTTGAAAAGATTTAGGTTCTGTTTCAACGTGACTGTCTTTAAAAAGAGTTAAGGAAATTCTAATCATTTGCCTTTGCAACTAAGGTATTTGTGGAAGGGTTCACCATTATTCTAACTGCTTCAGCTTCAGTGCTGATAGAAGACCAATTAAGTAATTCGAGCTTTAAAAACTCGCATCCATCCTCTTTATAAATCAAAAATGCAATTTGTACCTCTGCAGCTCAAATTTTATGGGGTTTTGCAGGTGCCTAAAACTGTGCAAATACTAAGCTGGTTAAAAGAAGGGCATCGTATCAATGTATTTAAATGTGTTTCACAGCATACAAGAAAAGTATATTGAGACAGACGTATCATTAACACAAGAAACCTAGCATGTCACTCTCCTGAATTGTTAGCTTCTGAAATGCTGATCTGGATGTTACTTGTAATATTTTCTTGTGTTGTGTAAAGAAGTTAAATTACTGTCCTGCAGATTAAGAATGGGACACTTCTTTAATAGAGTTAATAAATGATCAGCGTGACAATTCAACAAGGTAGATAAGCACGTGATGGATTTAGCACCATGTTCCGGGTTAGACACGTCTAATAGCTACGACAGTAGGGAAAAAAACAGGACTTGCCTTTTGAAACAGCAAAGGTGATTGTCAGTAGGCAGAATGTAATTTTCCACATTGGAACTTGGCCAGCACAGTGGATGCTCTACAGTGCAACTCTGCCAAAAAGTATCTTCTGCTCTTTAATGACTGGAAGCAGTCAAAAGGTTGGTTTTATGTTTCATCTGAAATCTGACAGCAAACTTTCATCAAAACCACAATTTTTTCTGAAACTTTCAAATGATTCAGTTTTCCTTGTAAGGAATCACCTTTAGTTGTTGTTGCTATTGTTGTTGTTATTATTATTATTATTATTGATGTGGTATTGCCATAGATGTAGCCTTGAAAGTAGTGCTTTTGCCAAGGCAATATTATGGTTAATTTTCTATCAGTTGTGTACGATTATGATTTTTTTTTTAAAAAATCTTCCTTGTTATTAGTAGGGTATCACCCTGAGCTTATAACATAAAGGATTCACTCTCCATGCTATAATTAAAGATTTCTTGTGTAAGGAAGTACTACAAGACAGAATAACTGCAGTGTGCTGGTTAGGACTTTCACCTTCAGAGTCAAAAACAATGTTTGTAAGTCGTATACCAATTCCAAGTCTTGTCTGAAATGGTCCTTAAATCAGAAACAATAATTCAGGTTTTCCTCCACCTTGAAAGTGCCCAGAGCATAGAGTTAAAGCGTTGTGGTCACAGGGAACGATATTCCCTCTATATTTGTGTGTCTGCTTTTTGTACTGTAAGCACATTTTTATCATGCATATTCAGCATACAATCTCTTATTAATTTTAATTATTTTCAGTATTAAGGGCCCATGACACTATTAGCTGACCATTAAAAGTCATCTATAGCTCATTATCAGTGATTGATCACCTGCTGTCTTATAATTAATGTCTATTAGGGGAACAGTGGTTTAATAGCTGTTCCATATTTTCTGTGCTAATCAGAAAAAATACAAATCATAGTAGACTCTCAAAAATTTCGAATTACCTTTTTCAACATTGACTTTTAAGTTTAAGGAAATAAACTGTCTTTGAGAAGTAAACTTACTAGCTAAAAAAGGTGTAAAAAGGAACGACACTCAAGACTTATTTTATCATAGTGATAGCGCCGAAGCCTTAATGAACTATTATCCCTTTGTTGTGACTACTTACATTTCCAAATATTAGAGTCTGGCCTTGGCAAGATCAGCTTGCCATATTCAGCTAACATGCATGTGACTATCTGGGCAAATATTTATTTCTGAAAATTTATACTTTTGGTTATGTCACAGGTGAAAAAATGGAAATAACTGCTGAAGTAATGGAATTAAGTATCATGTCAGAGTTTTTATTTGTAGAAGTACCTGTTCATCTGTAAGCTAAGTGCAGTATTGGACAGTTTAGGCATTTTGAAAACACTGATTTTAAAAATCAGCAGTTTTTCTGTGCAGTTATGAATCTTGTTAGGTAAAAATGACCATGATAGTAAAGCTATCTCATTTGCTGAGATGCAGTCTCCACCTCTATCACGTATCTCTGGGATTTGGGAAATCAGTATACGTTACCACTATGGTGGCAAATGTTTAACTTTAGAAGACTTCTGAACACACCGGAGCAGTGCAGTACCACCAGCTTATAAAATATTGTGAAAATAATCTATGTCTGATACACTAAGGGAAACAAATAAGAAATGTCAACCTTAAGCTGCTTGATCTTTAGAGAATCATAAGATCATAGAATCATAGAATGGTTTGGGTTGGAAGGGACCTTAAAGATCACCTAGTTCCAACGCCCCTGCCATAGGCAGGGACACCTCCCACTAGATCAGGCTGCCCAAGGCCCCATCCAACCTGGCCTTGAACACCTCCAGGGATGGGACATCCACAACTTCCCTGGGCAACCTGTGCCAGTGCCTCACCACCATAATTGTGAAGAATTTTCTCCTTTTGTCTAATCTAAATCTTCCCCTCTCCAAATTATGGCCATTCCCCCTCGTACTATCACTACATGTCTTCATAAACAGTCCCTCCCCAGCTTTCTTGTATGCCGCCTTCAGGTACTGGGAAGTTGTTATAAGGTCTCCTTGAAGCTTTCTCTTCTCCAGGCTGAACAAGCCCTACTCTCTCAGCCTGTCTTCACAGCAGAGGTTCTCCAGTCCTCTGATCACCTTTATAGCCCTTCTCTGGACCCACTCCAACAGTTCCATACCCTTCTTATGTTGCAGATTCCAGAACTGGAAAAATACTCCAGATGATGTCTCACATGAGAGGAATAGAGGGATAGAATCACCTCCATTGATCTGTTTGCCGCACTTCTTTTGGTGCAGCCCAAGACAGCCTTGATGCAGCCTTCTGGGCTGTGAGCACGCATTGCCAGCTCACAACAAGCTTCTCATCAATCAGCACCCCCAAGTCCTTCCCTGCAGGGCTGCTCTCAATCACACACCCTGTACTGAAACCACAGATTGCCCCGACTCAGGTGTAGGACATTGCACTTGGCCTTGTTGAACCACATGACGCTCGCATAGGCCCACTTCTCCAGTCTGTCCTGGATGACATCCCGTCCTTCCACTGTGGCAACTGCACCACTCAGCTCAGTGTCATCTGCAAACTTGCTGAGGGTGCACTTGATCTTGCTGTCTATATCATTGGTGAAGATATTAAACAGCAGCGCTCCCAGTATGGACCCCTGAGGGACACCACTTGTCACGGATCTCCATCTGGACATCGAGCCCCAGAAATTTCTTCTCAGTCCCTATTAAAACATACAAGTAACTATCCCAAGAGATAGGGAATCATAGAATCATAGATTGGTTTGGGTTGGAAGGGACCTTAAAGAACATCTAGTTCCAAGCCCTCTGCCATGGCAGGGGACACCTTCCACTACATCAGTTTTCTCAAAGCCTCATTCAGTCTGGCCTTGAACACCTCATTGACATGACTTCAATGACTTCTCTGGGCAATCTGTTCCAGTGCCTCACCACCATTACCATAAAAAAATTCTTCCTAATATCTAATCTAAATCTGCCATTTTTTTGCTTAAAACCATTACCTCCTTTCCTGTCACTGCACTCCTTCATAAAATACATTGATCTGTCACCTGTGAGTGATATCCCAACATACTTGTTCCCATACTGAGATGAAAATAGGTGAGCCCCAGATATACATACACAGTTTCCTGCTGGTCACAAGAGAAACCAAGTCCCATCCTTCACAGATGCCAGCTCTGGGGTTGTGAGAGTAGTTAGTTTATTTTTTCTTCCATTACTGTTGTAGAGTATTTCCTGGAGCCATATTCTTTAATGACTGAGTATCTGACTTCCCATCAAAATTTATTCTGGGCCTTTCTAGATTAATTTATTTGACTGCCCAGACCAAATTATACTTTAGCTGTTTCTGAGTGGATTTTTTTTGTTCCTTTTTTTTTTTTTTTCCCTTAGATTTACATGTACATCTACACATTGCAGTTGTCTCCCTTCTCAGTCTCGAGTTTATTAGGCTAAATAAGACAATAGTATCATAGTTTCTTTCTCCCTATGATCAATTTTTCAGCCCTTCTTTGTACTAATCCCCATTTAAAATCACATTTCCTAAAAAAAAGTTATTTTATTAAAGATGAAGCCTTGCCTGTGCTGGTCAATATGTATAGATATATCCTTGCTCTGCTGAAAACATCTTTGATAAATTTTAATTACATACTTGTCTTTCCCATGGCTGAAAAATATTTGTGTCTATTAGTATTTCTGGGATGGTGAGATGCCTCTCTTTCTCAGTGATCTTTTACTGATAAACACCTAATTTATAATTAGAGGTTTCATTCAGCAACCCCACATCCCTGGCCTTGCCTTTTTATGCTATTATAGTTCAAGTCATTTCTGTTACTCCAGTCTTTGATGTCACTCATTTCATTTATGATGTATTCCTTTGAGTTAAAAGAGTAAAGGGTACCCTTATGATATTAGCGATCTTTATCAGATCTCAGCTTATGTACATGGGTTGTGGACTGGAACATTAATTAAAACTGGTTCTGGAGAATTCCCTGTGGGTCGCTCCCTGGCAGTTTCCTTTCATGCAGTGTCTTACCGCATCCAGTTAATTTTACTTTGGAAATCCCAGTCCCTTTCTTCTCTCAATTATATTTTTCATGTGACACCAGCAATTTTAAGTGAGTAACTGGAAGCTAACACCTAAATTCCACACAACATAACCAACTCACTGTGTTGCAGTATGCTCACATTGAATCAAATTTTCCCACTTGGAATGGAGCCCAAATCACTATATGACATTGTTTCAGTTTTTAGGGGATAAATCTGTAGGCAACTGCCTTGTGGCTTCTAAACTTCATGTGCAAAAACTCTTAGCTGCCAAATGTATACTTAACTACAGTCTGCTCTAATGGATTTTTTCTGCAGTTAAAAGCTTCTTAAGTAAGATCTCTGGTTGAGAGAATTTCTTTAGGTCAAAGAAAGGAGGAATGCCACTTCTTAGCAAATACCTTGAAGATGTTGATCAGTAGTTAGCTGCTAATTGTTTTTTATCTGCATTTCAACAGACAAATTGTTTAAATAGCAATAATTTCACCTTGCATACCAAAAATACCCCGAACTTACAAAATATGTACATAAAAAAAAAAATCTACTATTTTTAGTCTTGATAGAAAACTTTGAAATCAGTGAATAAGAATGAAATTCTAATGTATTTATAAAGAATTGATATCACTGCTCTTCTACTTAAAATATAGGAAGTCCTAGATTCATCTTATGAAACAACCAGTCTGTGACTTGTGACTTGTGCTAACAGATATGTACACAAGAAATTGTATAAAAGTTTGCCTGGAATATGATCTATGGGTCAAAGTAGTGACATTCCTTAAAAGGAAAGGAAAGGAAAGGAAAGGAAAGGAAAGGAAAGGAAAGGAAAGGAAAGGAAAGGAAAGGAAAGGAAAGGAAAGGAAAGGAAAGGAAAGGAAAGGAAAGGAAAGGAAAGGAAAGGAAAGGAAAGGAAAGGAAAGGAAAGGAAAGGAAAGGAAAGGAAAGGAAAGGAAAGGAGAGGAGAGGAAAGGAGAGGAGAGGAGAGGAGAGGAGAGGAGAGGAGAGGAGAGGAGAGGAGAGGAGAGGAGAGGAGAGGAGAGGAGAGGAGAGGAGAGGAGAGGAGAGGAGAGGAGAGGAGAGGAGAGGAGAGGAGAGGAGAGGAGAGGAGAGGAGAGGAGAGGAGAGGAGAGGAGAGGAGAGGAGAGGAGAGGAGAGGAGAGGAAAGAAAAGAAGAGAAGAGAAGAGAAGAGAAAAGAAAAGAAAAGAAAAGAAAAGAAAAGAAAAGAAAAGAAAAGAAAAGAAAAGAAAAGAAAAGAAAAGAAAAGAAAAGAAAAGAAAAGAAAAGAAAAGAAAAGAAAAGAAAAGAAAAGAAAAGAAAAGAAAAGAAAAGAAGAAAAAAGAAAAAAAGAAAAGCCTTCATATTAATGTGAGCATGTGGTTCTTTATACAGAACTTAGTAAGATATGTCTGGTCATCACACTTGCAATCTCCTTTCCTTACAATACAATGATCTAGAAAGTGTGAAGTAAGGATCTTCTCTGAATCAGAGGAAGAATTTCAGCTAGAATAGCACAAGGGCGTGGTTTGACAAGCCCTTTTGGCACTTATCAGGTTGCCATCAAATGCAATTACTACCTTTCACAGGTAGGAGGCAAGCTCTTAGCCCTCTGCACCCTTCAGCTACTACAAAGCAGAAAAAGATAAAAAATAAAAAGGAAAACAGCTTTATTTTGATACTTTTCACTTTTCCCTTCCTATGTTTTCTCTGCTTGCACAGAAAATGGTCAGCTAAAGCCAGAAACCTCTCCAGCTATCTGAAGTCTGAAGTTGCGGATAAGGCTGGGAGACATCTGAGGATTCAAGGTTTTACCCGCTGACTTTTTCCTCAGAAATAAATTCAAGGCAAGCTAACAAATGTCAGAAAGATGCCGAAGATTATTTTTTGCTATGAAATACTAAATGTTGTTGGTTTTTTTTTTCCCACCAACTGTTATTGCTTCTCTAAGGAGGTGTAATAAAAGTAATTAAAAAAATTGTGCAGATCTATAAATTTATATGAGGCTATAAACATACAAATAAACCTGAATTGTGTTGTTTGCCTGTGATATTCATGGTGTTTGAGTTTAATTTATTTTTAAATAAAAAAGGAATTGTTACCCGAGTAGAAAAGACATTCTGCCTATACTTGAGAATAAAAGGAGGTCTAAGGGGTTCATAGAGAGGATGTACTTATTTGTGAGGTAATGCTGTTCCTGAGTTAAGTGTGAAGAACGTCTTGACTCCAGGAGGAAGACCCAGGAAAGCTCTGTGCTGGCACACAACCAGAAAGCTGAAGGGAAACTATGATCCCCCCTCCTCACTTTAATTAAAAAAATAATTTTAATCTAAATATCCGTGCATATTTATGAAAATAGTAAAGCACACCATTATGGCTTCTCAAATTCTAATAGCACAGACTAAAGCCTTAACACATTTATTGTACAAATCGCATTTGATGCTTAATAACAGAGAGGATGAGAGAAACATGTATTATACAACACAATAACAGGAACAAAAACTTTGTACTTTCATCGTCCTTTAGCCGTTTGTAGTTGTCTGTGATTACGAGTCAGGTCATCGTTGCAACAGTCTCAGAGAGGAAAACATAAAGACCACATCCTCACTGTAAAATCAGGGAAACTGAGACAGAGAAATTCTATGACCTCTTGCTTCTACAGACACAAGGGTTGTGCGTATGAGTAGCCCAGTCAGGACCAATTTTTCATGTGTGTATCTAAGGACTTAAGGAAGTAACCTATAGCTTTCTTTACTTATTGCTATATTAGAATAATGCTTAATGTATTTTGCCTTGCTATCCTACTAAAAGTAATGGTAAGATAAGGAGCAGAATTAATCCTTCTGGCAGTTTCCGTGCTTTGCTGTTCCTGTGGACCAGTGGGCTGCTTGCAACGTGCACAGTGCTATTATTATGCTGAGGATATTTTAGGTGTAAAAAGTCAGAGTTGGTTAAATTTTCCTTAGGGGTTTCTTTTGCTCTGATGCACCTTTCTTGTCCACTTTACCCAAGTATTGAAGCTGGGTATTAATAAGTTAGTCTATCCACCTTTTGAAGGTCATTTTCTAGTTTCAGAACCATGACAGAAATACAAACAATTCCCAGTGCTTCAAATAACACTGAGTCTCCATGGTGAAATACTGCTCTCTCTGTTTGTAAAAAGGAACTCTATTTACAGGAATGAAATTTTCAACCAGAGCCAAACAGGGTCAGTTAAAAAAAATCCATTTCTTGTTCAAAAAGGCAGACTTTCTTTATCCATGTAATTATATTCAGGAACAATTCTGTGTTGAATAAAAAGACAATGATTAAAATTCTACCCTTCTAATTAATCCTTGTGTCAGTCTATTTTTTATTATGAAGTGAGTTGAATATACTGTCTATCACACATTCAAATATTTCAAACAAATTAAAGAATACTCGTATGTAGATTTACTTTTTCATCCTCAACATGTGACTGTCAGTTAAGCTGCACAACACAAGTTTCTAGTATTCCCGTTCTTTTCTAAACAAAATAAAAATTCTAAACTAGACTAAAATAGATCTAAATTGTTGCAGATTCAGCACCAGTCTTTATTCTGTCATCTAAATTACTCTACTTTTTCAAGCTTTTGAAGATTTTTTTTTCTCTGATTTGGATATCTCTGTCATATAAAAATTTCATAGTGTTAGAAAGGAACAGGCGCTGCCTGAGCAGTCCCTGCAACATTTTGGAAGAAAAGCTACTGCATAAATCTATAAGCTTTGGCTAATATGATGTCACTATTGCAGTCAGAGAAGTTATCAGAAAGTGATAAGTGAACTTTTTCACAAATTTTGTTTTTATTTTCTCTCTATTTTATATTTCTAAATTTAAACTTTTAATAATTATATGGTTTTTAAACATTTTCACTGTGGTGTTGTTGTCCAAAGAGTGAGATTCATTACTTGGGATGCAAAAAGCCTATATCACACACTGCATCGAGACATTGATTTTATTACAGAGTTGCACAAGTCTGGGTGCTCAGAGCCTTTTCACAAATCAAGTGCACCTGACAGGAGCCTCTGCACTCAATTTATTACAAAAGTTACAGAGTGAATGCATGCCAAGTACTTCCTTATACAAATGATTGATTAGTAACTTACATAAAGTTATAGGTTATTTTATCATACAAATTCTCTACTACGCACGCTCGGTGAATTGGGGGCCTGCTTCTGGAGGTGGGTTTCTTATGTTCCTCTGCCAAATTGGCAGACCTGATGACAAGGCCTGACTAATATGTCCTCCCCGATGCAGATGTCCAGGATGCTCTGTATCAGATTTTTTGCGTCCTTTATTCTCTAGCCAAAGTTTGCTATTTCATTTGATTTAATATTAATAAATGTTAGCCCGTTCTACTGATTGCTTATCAAGATGTTAGCGCAGTACACTCTTTTGCAACAGTGTGGGCTTTTTTTATTGCATTCAGAACATCAGAGGAGAAAGAATGGGATTGGTGGTTAATAGAAGCAATAAAACCAGCCAGTTATATTGAATAAGAAAAGCTATTCAAAACACAAAAGACTAATCAGAATGAATTACCAAGAGAAAAATCCTTGTAATTTTTCTAACAGTATCATGACTCACAGTAATATTCAAAGTAAAAGCAGCTATATAACAGCTGGTAGCACTACTACACACACAAGTGAAACTCCCTGACGCTGCCTTTCAATGTCCACGTTGCCCTGTAAATTTATGATAATTATAACCGACATAAGACAATGTGACTGTACAACTGGGCACCAAAATCCTATATTTGACCTAATTCTTAATTTTTTTAATGGAATAGTCTTTTGGAAATTTATGACTGGATATGGAAAATGATCTTTTGAAATGATAATGTTAAAGGAGAATCTTTTAAAGGGACTTGCAATGCTTGTATGTGCTGCCCTTGAGATTCATCGTCTTGTATCTTAATAAAACTACCACAGGATGTGTACATAAATACTGTGGTGAGCCTGAAGCCATATTACCTATGATCCAGAGGGTCTGCACAGTGTGGGAGAGGGAAATTATTACTAAAAATAAGGCTAATGACCAATGATTCTGTGAGGGGAACAAAGCAGCTCTGCTGCTGCGAGTGTTGCCCTTACGGTATGATTTAGAGGTGTTTGCCAGACCAGGCAGAAACAGATAGAGTCCAGACCATGTTTGCCACTTTGTCACTTCGAATTGCTACTACAGATTCAATGGAATATGACTTTTAGTTCTAATTTTGCAGCACTAAAGCAAAAGGAGAAATAGGAAAAGCTAGTGAGTGGAAACACCTCACAACAGGCAGTCCTGTTGCTCAGTGGGAAACCTAAGATTTGGTGTTTTCACCACAGCATTCTAAGGTAACCACAAACATTAATTTTGATTTCTGATATTCAAGGCTATTACCCTCAGCCTTGTGACAAATGCCAGCCTGTCCCCCTTTCATCCAGTGAACATTACACTAGTTAGATGAAGTATAACAGCTTTCAAAAGGAGAGAGGAAATATACATCCACAACAAAGTTGTTTCATTAAATTGTTCATTTTGACTGCATTTTGCATCAATTATACTCTGCTGTTCTATGAAAAAAAAAACCCGTAAAATTTCTTGATGTAATATTAGCACTTTTAGCACTTTGGTTTTGATTTTTTATCCTTGCATGGGTGTATTCAGGCTGGATCATGCTTTATCCTTCATATGGACAAGAGCAGACATCTCGAGTGTAGCTGAGACTTAAGCAAGAATCGGTCATTTACTCTATAACCTGAGGGTTGAAGCACTGATCTGTGCATGAGATGCCTCAGAACTGTGACTGTTTGGAAGATATCTGGAATGGAAAATGAGAGTCTGAACTGAACAACTCCGAAAGATTCACTTAATTCTTCTGTATTTTATGTGACTGTTCCAACCAGTTGACTGGTCTCTCTCGCTGTGCATTTCCTAAACCTCAGAAATTTCCTGACATCGTTTCTTATAAGCATCATTACTTCTCCCAATATTTTTGACTTGCAAGAAATTGTTAAAAAATTGGATCATTCAGAAAAGTCTATCATTGTAAATAAGAACATCTGCACACTTATTCTCTTCAGATAAAAATCCAGGGTCACTTAGCACAGGATTTGAGTTCACACTTACATAAAAATGTTATGTTGAACTTGATTTAACTATTTTCTCATTGATTTTTTTTTTAATCTAAATGAAGCCCATAAACATTATTTGAATTTCACATTTGATTAATAGAGAGAATAAAATAAACTTTGTTACATTTATGGAGATCTCTTTTAAATATGGACATGTTTATTCAGGAATATGCAGTCCTTTTTTAACCTTGTTATTGAAATAATGAATTTTTCATGAACAATACTTCAATCTCCATAGATAAAGGGTAGGATTCAGCTCACAAGTTTAGACACTTAAATTAGGTGCCTATGTGTAGGTGCTTGGTTATGTACTAGCTGTCACAGTATCCATTATACAGAGACAGTAGAGCTTAGAGATTATTCACATCATCTTCGAACAGATCTATGTTTTGTCAACAATTGCACCACCATTAGGAATAACGATGGTTTAGACAAGCAGATTTTATGTAGACACATAGTGAAAGATTCAGTAGCTTAAACATAGGCATATAGTACCACAAGAAACCATCTGTAGCATCCCTCCTCTATCTCAGTCCTGTTCCAGAAAGATGCAGCTCTCTCATAGCTCCCTATACTTGCTTGCAAATGCCTTAGTAATTTCAATGACTTAAGAAGCCTGTGTTCAGACAATTAAATTCAATCCTATATGCAGACATCTTGACATCAGTATTTTAACCTGCAAGGTGAAACTCACCTTTAGTTTGACTAAATTTCTACTCTTTGATTTATTTTGCATATGCAGTTTTCCTGCGGACTTTCTTCCTTGAAAGATTTCTCTCCTTTTATGTGTTGGTGAAGTGCTAAAGGCTAACAAAAACCTTGCACAATATATAGTTGGTACCAATTTTCTCAAATAGATCAGTGGTCAAATAAGATTCTTGTTCTCACCTTGGAAATGTGGGATTTTCCATTAAAAAAAAAAAATCCTTCTGATGTCCCTCAGATTTATATATTTGTTTTAGTAATGTTTTATTCACCTTTGCAAATACACCTGGGGATAGGAGATATTATACCCTTCTTCACCCTCAAACTAGTTGTCCTTTTTTTTTTCGGATTGACGGAAGTCCTCTGAGTCACTGAAGTGAAGCCCATGGCACAAGCACAACACATCGTGTGAGACTATACCCAGTCAATATACAGTCAAACGGTTACAAGCAACAGGAAAACACAGCAAACTTTCTTTTAAGAAGGATGTGTTTCATTTCTGGGGATTTTTTGCTACGTGATATTGTATTTAAGGTTTCTTTAAAAGTGGTTTTATTTATTTTTAAATTCTTTTCTATTTTTCTTGTTTTCTTACATATTGATATGGGTTGTCATGTTGAGGATGTTTAACAGGAGGGCTTGTTTTTTAACATCTTTACTGTAAAATTTCCAACATCTGTTTCTACTGCTTGAAACAAAGTAGAGAAAGCTATGGATCTAAAATTCCCAATGGCCGTGTAGGATGTTATACTTCAAAACTCCATTTAGAGGACAGAAAAACACAAGAAATTTGAGCACTTTTTACTGCTCCCCAAGTATCTCTTAAGCATTTGTTTCCTAATCTGAACAGTTCACTTATTTTGTTCATTTCTCATTTTTAAATGGGGGGCTATGTTACAAAATGCCAAGGTCAGAATTACAATAACAAGAAGAAATGAGTTTTACTGATAATAATGCCATTTACTTCCTCCTGCACTGCAGAGAATATGATATTATACACCAAAAAAAAAAAAACCTCATTCAAACAGACATTTTCTGCTTTACTGCTTGCCTTTCTCTGAATAAGTAACCTTTCACATTGCAAATAATTTTGTAGCAAATTATCTCTCTAAATAGAGTTTATACATTCTACATGTCATGCTACAAAAGTGAAAGAGAATAAGAGGGAAAAAAGATTGCAACCTGTCTTGTAAAGGTTTATCAGCAGGGGGAAAAACATCACATATTTGTTATTGTAGTTCATTATCACTGCTGTATTACCAGTGGTTAGTGTTGTTATGCACTAAATATTAAAGTCTGGAGATTTTATTTTTATTAATTTAAGATACTATTGAATTTCTTTTAAAGTGTTAATCTTGCCTTCTGTATCTGGAATATATTATTATATTACTTCAAATATCAATAGACATTTTTCTTTTTTTTGCACATGCATAGTAGTATCTACAGGGTTGAGTTTCCCATGCTTGGTTAGAGAGCTATTTCAGCACACAGACTTTCATGCCAAAGCAGTGTACCAATCTAACATAGAAATCACTTGTGTAACACTACCACACAATATTGACACCAAATGCATAGCATGATTAAGAAGAAAATCGGACCTTCATAATTCAAAATTAAACTGCTGTGGTATGCTTGAAAGCATTTCCTTATGTGTAGCCTGGCTTTTCAAAGCTTCAACCCCTACATCAGCAAGATTTCTTAAACTGACCAAAAATATTAAAGAAAACCAAAGGACACGTACAGTCAGACTACAGTTATCCAAGCTCCCAGAGATGAAGTAGATACAGAACAGCATGTAAGAATCAGCTGATGTGGACTGAATACAAATGGGAATTAGAAATGTAATATAAACAGATATTTTGAGCATTCTGCTATTGGTCTCATTTTATCTAAGTATTTTCAAAAATTAAATCCTTGAACCTTTTTAATCTAATTTGCTTCTGAAAGAGGATTTGATAGACAGATCCAGGAGAGGGCTTACAATATGAATATGACAGAATATAGGTATCTTCACTTAAAGCAGTTATCAAGTCTTGATTGTTGCTTTTTAGTTGCACAAGAAGTACTGCAACTAGATCTGGTTTCAACATGAAGACCGTCATAAATGCCTACAGCTCTCAGATACCTTTGCCACATGCAGCCTAGAAGCATGCTTCCCCTTGCTCCCAGAAATTCTCCTAAAAGTAAATTCTGTATTTTGGAAGAAGGAGGGCTGAAACTAGGAAAAAAACATCAAACCAAACCAAACCAAAGAAAACAACAATAACATGGGCTTAATAATAATTATTATTATTCTCATTTACATATGGCCAATGACCTCACAAAAGATGAGGTAAGTACAAAGTCCCAGGCAATACTGGGCCAATATTTAGGCTATCTTTCCCACAAAAAGTTGAACCAGATGATCTTTTGAGGTCTCTTCTAACCTGACCTATTCCTATCCTGTCCTGTCCTGTCCTACTGTACACTATTCTGTTCTTCTAGTTCAGTACTTTTTGTCAGAGGTATTGAATAAAATGCATTACCAGTATTTTTTCTAAGCTGCAGCTCCTGATTTCGGAGAGTCTCTACCTACAATTCTGAATGAGGCCTAGGAGAGAAATGAAACGTAAGATGAATTCCTCTATCTTTTTGTCTGCCCCAGTGGGAAGCCCTGCAGATCAGAGAGTGTTTCTCTGGGCTGGTATTTATGTGTCCCTCTCTGGGGCATCTAACCAAAGAGAGCTGTGAGACCCACAGCACTCCATCACCAACCTCCAGTGTCCTATACTGGGAAAGAGGATGTGATGCTCTTTATTATCTCTTTGGCTCCATTAAGACCTGTATTTAACTCTTCCCAAACACTGCCCAGGGAACGGACATTTACTCAGTGCATTCTGGTTTTGTGCAATGGATCTTTCCTCAGTTCTTTAGTCCACATATACGTGGAAACCGTGAACCTTCAGCATTTGGCTGAACTGCAAGCATCCTGCAGTGGCTCAGTGTGGTGCAGCCTGTGGTGCAGGTTTCTTCTCAATGTATCAGTGCACCAGAGGCCAAGCTTCAAAGGGGCACTGAGCCAAGAACTATTCACACAATTCATACTTAGATCCAGCCTTGAGGATTTAGAAAACATTGTCCAACAGAATCCATTTCACGTTCTTCCCTTTCTTTTACTGCTGTGTCATTTCCCTTAAGAATAAGCCAGAACTATGGCTTAAACTTGGAAAACAATTCCTCATATCTTATGCTAAGTCTCTGAGTAGAATATTTCTGAAAACTATTGTGGCAGGGCCTGGAGGCTGAGAAAGTGAGACCATAAACAAACAATAATAAAAAGTGACACATGACTGCTGTTAATAAAATAGAACAGAACCCAAAGAAACCTAACTGTCATAAAGTTGTTTCAGGTATTATTCCTTTTGCACTTTACTGCATCAGTTGAATGGCAAATTACTTATTTAAAAAAAAAAAAAGATATTTGTTTTTCCTCCAGTGTATTTCAATTTCCAAGAAATTTTAAATAGCTTCAGGATGGAATTCCTAATAATCGAATCCAATATTTTTCTGTCATAACCCTAAATGAGAATTCAGATTATTTTGGTGGTTATAGTATGCTGTGATGCAGGAAACATAATTATAAAATGAGAGGTATTCTCTTACCCTGGGTCTGAATTTTAATAAACGCTTTCAACAAAACCGTATTCATTACCATGATAAGTGTTTTTCCTTTTCTACATTAAAACCCAAAACTGAACTATTAAAAACTCAGTTTATTCAAATAATGAATTTATCCTACATTAAGCCAAAAATATTAATTGGTCACCAAACAAAGTCAAGTGTTCTGTAAATTTGATAATGTAAAAATAAAATCCAATGAGAACACACAGAACTCCTCATATACTACAGAACACATAAAACCAATAAAATTTGTAAAAAAATCCAGCAAGGGAAAAATTTAACTTGCAAAATTTACATAAGGAACAATGAAAAGGAGAGTTAACAATAAGTAGAGCCATGAACAAAAGAGACACACAAACAATGATAACGTTTTTAAGAAGCCAACAGAAAGGTTGTAAGATCGCGCCCATTAGCTTTGTCCAAGAAACTTTGTTATTTAGGTATTTTAATTTATGGTGTTTTCTTTATTATTTATTGACTGGCCTTCTAGAAAATAATGACTTGAAACTTTATTCCAACCATCCACTTCCATAAGATAAGATATTTTCCATTAATTTCAAGAGTGAAATTAAGAAAAGGGAAAAAAAAACCCATTAAAAATTTTCTTTCCTCTTTACTAGAAACATTAATTAAATTCTGTCATTGTTCATTGCTCTAAGTATTGTTATTCATCTGTAGTCAATTCTACTAAATATTGGTGCTTCACGCCAATAAAATATAAATTATTATAGAATAATTTTAAGAGGATGTAATGTGTATGTAAGTGTATAGGTGCAAAATATTATTAACGTGTTAATAACTAAGCACTCTCGCTATATATACACACATTGGAAGTGAAAAACAAAGCTCTTGTAAATAATAAATAATTTTATTTCTTATGTCAGTTTTTTTCACTTATTGAGTTAGAAGGCATTCCATCAAGACATGAAAAATGCAAAACTATCTGTATGATAGCACTACTGTATACCTGACATTTTTAATTATGTGTTCTGTTTGAATTACCCCACACATTATAAGTAATCTGCAGTTAAATAAATATTGAATGGGAAGAACATATGCCATTGTATAATCCAGTCTTATTTAACTTTGAAAAGACACTTAGCTTCTTATTAAAGCTTATAAAAATATTTATCAAGAAAAACATTTATGCTAAGTTTCAAGATCCTCTCCTTAAAACATATTAGAGATTTCACTATGGAGGGATGGTGAAATATTCCTAGTACTTTAAGAGCATCAAACATTTAGGTCCTTAAACATTTAGTCCTTAAACAAAAGTAATGAATGAGTAAATGTTCTAGCATTGCTCATTAGGACACCACTGAAGCTGATATTTAGCCTTACGTTATAGGGCCTAGAATAGAAATATTGTTCATAATTAATTAACTGAAAGACATATTATGTTGGATTGCCAATCTGCAAGTAACAGTTATACTCAACAAAGTATTTTTTTATTGGGACAGAAATGAAAACTTAATTTGTTGGCCACAGTGGCCTGTATTTCACTGGAACCATAATGGAGTTACTCTTCCTTAGGCACATTCTTTTAATGACATGGTTAACTTTGTTTCTATCTCCATGCATATTTATGGACTGAAAAAAAAAGAGATGCTAGAAGAGAAGAGATGCTACTTAATTTCTCTGAAGGTCTGGACATTTGAAACCACTCCTAAAGCTGGATGTTGCAGCCTTTCCTAGCACAGAGCAAGGGTCAACCTGGGGTCTTTTCAAAAAGCATTAAGCTTTTATTAAGTCTTTTAAATTAAAAATCCGGGCTAGTAACAGAAGACTCAAAATATGCAAGAATCTAGGTAAGGCGTTCAGCTTAGTGATGCTAATTTTCTTCCCCCCAGAGGCTCAGAGGAAGCAATTGCCACTGATTGGCATTATCTGCTAGCTATGGAAGGTGAGTTCCAAACACCTTTACACTGTTTTTAAAGATTTTTTGTTATTTTTATCCAAGCATTTAATTGACTTTGATTGCTTACGAAAATCCCATTGGGAAAAATCTCTGTTACAAAGAGAGACATTGCAACTAGCTTTGACATTTCTCAGTTAATTCTATACTTCATGTGTAAGACGAAACTTTATATTAACACCAGAAAGAAGTGATATCAGAGCTCATTATAAACCAGAAACATATAAATGCCTTTCTTAAATATGTGGAACCTTTTTGTATAATTTTAAACTAGAGCCATGCAACAGGTCAAAAGCTAACCTTGAGGCACTCATTGTCATTCATTCACAGTTTACTTTGCCAATACTCTGCTTTATTTTCCTGAAGGGTGGCAAGGTACCACTGCTCCATTACAGAATCCATAGTAGGCTTCAGAAAATTTGGTTTGGTTATACAAGCACTGAGTGTCTGATTGATTATATATGCTTTTCTCTAGTGTCACCAACAGAAAGAAGTTTGTGTTATCAGTTTAAGATTGTACAGACTGCATGAGATGGAGTAGAATTCATTAAATTTAAAAGTCAGAAATGCCTTGTATAAAAAAATTGAACTATTTTTGTAATGTCAGAGTTATCATATATAAAGAATTGTCACTTCCTTTACCATATTTCCCGCCAATGTAAACCAATTAACAAGTAAAATATTATTAAAATGTTATCCAATTCTTAAACAGAATTGCCAGCAACAGAAAATAAAAGGTTTTGGAACTTGCTAAGGAAAAAAAAGGTATCCTTATATGACTGTCCTATGCCCCTAACTCCTGTGCTAGTGGTTATATGACTTCGAAGAGTTCAGTGTACAAAAATGCACATTTCTTCCTGGCTTGCTACAATGAACATTTCATTCATATTCATCTTTATAAAAGATGATAATACTATTACCACTTTGACTGTTTTCTGTTTCTTTCACATCTAACTCCGATTTGTGTTTCTTGTATTGGCTCTTTCGGAAAATGAATGGAGACTTCCAAGAAACACAAAGCATTCTTTATTTGTAGCATTTTCATGCAATTTTTCAAAAAACATTTAGGGAAATCAGAGAGAGGACATATTTTTCTGACCAAACTTCTTTGCTTTAGAAAACACCACTGTAGCAGATTTTTCTTAGACCAGTAACTATATCTCTTGAATATTTATTTCAAAACAATCAGGTTCCACTCATGCAAAATAATTTTCTCATTTTATGCACAATTCTTACTAATTGGATATAAATTATTGGATATAAATTATCCAATTACTTCAAGAAATATAGTTTGGAGAAATATAATTGCCTAAGTGATGACAAATAATTATGTTAGCTAATTATCCTTCTGTTTTTCCTGATTATTCCTGTCCATTTCCCAGCTCACTCTTTCTCCCCTCATACGTGATCCGCTCTGATTTTCCTTCTTAGCCCTGAGCAGACAGCAGAAAAGGAGTCCTAAGGCAGCAATTTACTGGTGAACGAGAGAGGGAGGTGGGGTTCTTTTACAGAAACTCTGCCTGTGGGGTCATGCAACAGGTCAAAAACTAACCTTGTGGCACTCATTATTATTCATTTACTGTTTGCCAAAACTCTGCTTTATTTTCCTGAAGGGTGGCAAGGCTCAAAGGTACCACTTCCCCATTACAGAATCCATAGTAGGCTTCAGAGAACCACAGGAAAACAGCATCTGATGTTATCATGAAAGGTCTTCATGAATTCCAGGCCACTTCCTGAAAGCTGGCATGTTCCTTCCATTAAAAAATATTTTCTAGAATATTTATTAAATTCTATGATTCATGAAGCTTTTGAAATGGATAGGTCATTTCTTCCAGAGAAACAAAATGAGGAACCTTATTTAACAACTGACTAGTTTTTCTGTTGATTTTTGTCATTTCTTTACCTCCACAACAGCATTGCAAATTCTTTATCTAATATTTTATTAAATGGACAGAATTCAAAATGTCTTTGTATAATGGCTGCTTTGGCAATTTTAATGTGTTTGAAGTCAGCTAAATGTTTATAATATCATTGCATATAATTCTTCTTCTTTGTAATATCTTAGTAACATAGTAAAAGATATACAGAAAGAGTTATCACTAAACTTACCTGCTATTGCCTTACAGTGCAAAGTAATTTTTCTTTTCAAATTCTGTGGCAGAAAACAAGACGTAACGCTGTACTCAATCAACGACATTTGTCGAAACTCATTAATCAGCAAGGTAGGCAAATAATTGTATTTTCACACACAGATCTTAAGATGGGCGCAAGAAAAAGACCTGCTATGAGGACCCATTTACTGAAATCCAGTTAGAAATCTTCAATCCCCCTGGCATGACGTAGAATGCTGTTTGAGTCTTGAGGAAGGATGTGACAAGGGCAGAGAGGAAGGCCTTTTGCTGTGTAAAGATCCAGAGGTGAATAGAAATGTAGAATGTAAAAAAAAAACACCCACGTGGTGGTGGTGGGGTGAAAGACTGGATCAAAATGAATATATGCCTGGGGTGACAATTCAGGTTGCCTGAGTAACTCTAATGCAGGTGTTTCATAATTTCTGTGTTCTTCAGTTACAGCCTTAGTGTTCCTTTGACACAGTTGAGAAGCAGTGGAATAATAGGACTTGACAAAAATATTAACCATATAAATATGCTGAAAGAAGTTGATCCCTTTGGGTGCTCAGCAAGGATAGTCATGCTGAAGTTTCTTCAAATACTTGAACTAGGGATGACACTGGCAACACTGCTAGCCTCCAGCTGGTCCTGTCCTTCAGGGAACGAAGGCACACTTAAATTTCTCTGCTATATTTTAAATAAGGGAAAGCAGACATTCATGAATAATGAAATTCATTTCTATATCTTACAGAAAAAGGAGTATATTCTGGGGGTCTTAGACACTTCTGCACCAAGTTCCCCGTGAGTCTTTCCCTTACTCTGCCCTCGTATCTAATTCCTTTCCCATTATAGCTTCCAAACTCCTGTTTCCTCAGCTCACTCCCATCTGACTCCTCCTGCCCCACATTTTTACTTCTCTTTCTTACCCTATGCGAGCCCGCATCCTTCCCTTTAGTGTAATTGCTTGTATTTGCCTCTGCTGCTCTTCAGTTTCTTGCATCTTCCCCAGGAATGTTTATTTCATCTCTATCTATAGTCTTCCCTTTAAGATCTCTCTTTGCCACAGTCCCTGTTGCTCCTGTCTTGTCCAGTCTTTTCCCTTCATCCTTCTTACATGGCATGAGGCAATGTTCGAGGGAACAGATTTTGTATTCTTAAGATTTCTTAAGAAAGTGCTCGTTTTAATCAAACCTTTAACAAAAAAAAACCTGAGGGATATATTCAGCATAGACTATTAGAGCCACAATAGTGTACATTTGGCAGAGCTATTAGCAACTGAAAACAGAGGCTTATGATTGAAATCCTCTGGCAGCCTCACTTATTGGCACCAGAACTCTGCCACCTATTACAACATGCTGTTTAATTAGCAGTTTCTTTTAAATTAAATTACTTATCTTAAATCATGGCAGATATATTTTCTTATATTTTAAATAGCCCTCCAAATGTTTCTTTTAATTTTTGCAGATAAATTCTAGTCTAATGAGATAATGCTGCTGCATTTTCATGAGTATAATAAACCTCTTACAGTTCGGCCCAAGCTGAGTATGTCAAGGAAACAAAAAAAAAAGGAAGGAGGAGCCAGTATAAGCAGAAATTGTCACATTTAATATGTTAAGTTTCAGAAGGTACTGAGGAAATCCACAATGTATGGAAGATGAAAATGACATGAAAGGTACAGCACCTTAATTTTTACAAATATTAAAATATAGCCTTTATCTTTATGAGTCTGATTTTTCTCTCATTTATCCTGGTATATCTTGTAATTCCGCACATAGAAGGAATACTGAAATCAATTAAATCAGTGGAGATAAACAGAGGTTAGAATCTGACTCCCACAAATGTAAATGAACAGCACAGAAAATGAGAGGTGATTTTTGACAGTGCTGAGGTACTTATGCAGGAAATCTTCCATCATGAAAAGTTAATAATGTTTAAGGATTTTAAATATTATTAGGATGGTAAAATATCAAAAGTATTGAGATTATATTCTACCTGTAACTGTTGCTCGAAAAAATGGCACTTGCATATATATATACAGTAATACTTTATTAACTTATACAAGATTCCACTGAAAAAAAAAAGTTATATTCTGCTCTGACAGTATTAAGATCAACTTGTACTGAAAAAAACATATATTTTATCAATTTTTTTTCCTGATTTCAAATACAGTGTAATATCTCCCTGTCCCATTGGCATGAATTATTAGTGATTCACAGAAACATAAGCAGTATGAAGGAAGTCAAGAAGCAAAAATGTTTATTATATAATCCTGTAATAAACTTCTCAGCACTTGCAGATTTTTTTTTAGGCGCATAACGTGGCACTGTACAAAATGCTTTTTCTTTACTTTCTTACCAGTGTTGTTTGTGTGAATGTGAAGGTGTCACAGGTTGAATCCTACTGACAATAAGTTTATAGTATAGCTTTGTTCTTCCTGAAATGATTTTCACCGCAAATTTATGAGTTTTTCAATATAAAATGACTCTCATCTTTATTGTTCTTTAAATAAAGTTTACACATCAAATTAAATGCTGGGAAGTGAAAAGAAGGATAAGTGAGAGCAATCATTTTCCAAAACATGTTTTAGCATATTTCCTTCCACTGACCAAAAAGTCATTATTCCTAGAATTGAGTTATACAGTAGCTTGAGGGTGAATAAATGCCAGAAATACTGCAGTGTAGTGTGTGTTTAAAAGTTATTCCCTAACAGGGCAATATATCTAGTATTTTTCTTACTCCTACCAATTAAGAAGACCAGTGAAAGCCTTACAGAAGACCACATCAGTTATTTGCTCCCATCTTTATCCAAGCAGAAAGCTCTGGGTTGTGAGCTACTGCAGCCCAGCACCAGCCATTAGTACTGAACAAAACAAAGCATCTCCCTCTCTAACTTTCCATGGGCTCTGCTCAACTTTCCAGAAGAAATTACAGTGCTTACTTTGTAAGTCTACATATAGGCCAATGAAGTCTATTGCTCCAGTCAACACACAGCGGGGACTGTTGTAGACAGTTTACTCCATCACTTGATAAACACCACTGCAGTACAGGAAAGACTAAACTTATTTGAGTGGCAAAACAGCTCTCCATGAGCTTCTCAGGAAAATACACAACAGAGAATCTGCACCTAGATGAGACTGAAAATTAGAGGTAATATGTCTAATATGTTAGAGAAAAAGTTCTTTAATCTAAATCCATCACAAAGAGTAAAACTATTCTCCACTTTTTAAGTAGAGCTTTACCAGTAAAATGATAGTTATCGTGCCACAGCCTTTTTAAGCTCACTTTAAATCTTTTTTTGCAATTATCCTGCTTGATAATTCCTTTGCTTATAAGTGATTTAATAAAAATAATCCAGCCTTTTCTTTTTCTAAAGTCATTAGTTGTCATGTTCGAGATGTAATGAATATAGATCTAGGCTGATAACCAATATAGCAGTGCTGCTGCAAGCTTTCTGTCAAGTGCACAGAACACCAGCAATTATTTCTACTGATGGGCTAATTCAGCGATGCTAAGGTGCTGTTTCCTTATATTTTGTCCCCATCCTATTCCTGTATTGTTCCAAAATCAGTTCCCTGTCAAAGACATTATGCTAATTAAAATAATAAAACCCCATTTAGCTGAAATGAAGAGTTTACTGAAATTTCTCAAGAGCAAAGGCAAATGGTCTCACTTCACAGATGTTTTGCTTTATCTACAATTTTCTTTCTGCATATTTAGTTGGTATGCTATAGTCTCCCTCATAGTCCACTGAAACTTGTGATTCATAGTGTATTTTTCCATCTCCACTCACATTGCCAGATACAGTCTTAATTAGCACCTTGGAACGTTTCTACCATGTTTATCAAATAAATTCATAGAAAAAAAATATGGTATTTCCTCACAACAAAATGTAAAATTAATTTCATTATACATGATCAGCTACTTCATTAAAATCAAGCATCCTTTAACTGAAATCTTAATAACTGAAACCTAAAAGTCGTTAGTACTGTCAGATACTAAGTAGCACGTACTTGTAACACAGGCACATTAAATGATAAAGAACTCTTCTAGGGGACTCATTCAACAGTCAAGAGTTGATCATAGATTACATGAAATTTGTCCTCTGTGTGTTGTCTTCTAAAAAGCAGATGTGTTGAGAGATACTTGTAACACATGCACATTTTTCCAAGGCATATTCTTCCAATAGATTGGAAGCTTCAGTATTTTTAGTGTATGTCAGAGTTTAAATAACTCATTAATTGAAAATCCTCAAAGGAAAATAAAAGTCCAGTAAGCTTGTTGCTGAATTTAATTATAAGGCAAATTTCCTGATTGAAGAAAACAGTTTGCGCAGGCAGGGCGAGCAGGGAGGGCAAGAAGGGTCCAGGGAGCGTGCTGGAGCTCAGCCAGAAGGACCACAGAACTATGGTGTCCACTGGGCAGAAAATTAAGGTTGCTCCAAGCTCTGCATCAGCTGTGACTGATGCAGCCACCCAGACAGAGCCCCACTGGGTACGTGCTGCCACCCAGATGCCAGGCTGCAGGGTTGTGCCCCTGTCTTGCACTGGTATTGGACACCAGTGCGGGATTCACTTGTAGGAGTTGTGCTCAGGTAGAGGAACTCCTCCGCTTGGTGACAGAACTCAGAGGATCATCAGGGACTGTGAGAGAGAGACTGACCATTGGAATAACACCCTTATTCTCCCTGCCTCAGACCCAACAGGCAGGCATGCCTCGTGTGACAAAGGACTCCCCATTCTCTCTCCATTCAGATGAGGAGAGAAATTTAGGAGATGGAGGGAAATGGCAGCAGATTCCTCAGCCTCTCAGGTTCCCTTGCACAATAGATATGAAACTTTGCAAGTGGAACCAAACCTCAACGAGGCTGATGGGTCTCACAGCCTAGAAACATTCTCCAGGTTAAGACACTATTAGCCATCCATCAAAATGGCCTCTGTTAAGAAGAAAAGATGGGTCATTATAATAAGGAATTCCCTTCTGAAGGGAACAGAAGGTTCAATCAGCAGACGAGACCCATTACAAAGGGCTGTGGATGCAGTGTACTTGGACTTCAGTAAAGCCTTTGACACAGTTTCTCACAGCATTCTGCTTCAGAAATTGGCTACCACTGGCCGGAACAGGCATCCCCTCTGATGGGTAAAAAACTAGCTCCATGTCTGAGTCCAAAGAATTGTGGTAAATGGAATTAAATCCAGTTGGAGATCAGTCACAAGTGGCATTCCCCAGGGCTCAACACTAGGTCCAGCTCTGTTCAATATCTTTGTCAATCACCTGGATGAAGGGATTGAACGCATCTTTAGTAAGTTTGCTGATGACACTAAGCTGGGTGGAAGCGTGGATCTGCTGGAGGGTAGGGAGGCTCTGCAAAGGGATCTGAAAAGGCTGGACCACTGGGCTGAGGACAACAGGATGAGGTTTAATAAGGCCAAATGCCGAGTCCTGCACTTGGGACAATACCCTATGCGGCTTGGGGAAGAGTGGCTGGAAAGCTGCTTGCCAGAAAAGGAGCTGAGGGTGTTCATTGACAGCGACTGAACATGAGCCCGCAGTGTGCCCAGGTGACTAAGAAGACCAATAGCACCTTGGCTTGTATCAGAAACAGCGTGGCCAGCAGGACCAGGGAAGTGATTCTACCCCTGTACTCAGCACTGATGAGGTTGCACCTCGAATATTGTGTTCAGTATTGTGTCCCTCACAAGAAGAAAGATACTGAGGCTCTGGAGCGTGTCCAGAGAAGAAGAGCAACAAAGCTGGTGAAGGGGTTGGAGAACAAGTCTTACGAGGAGTGGCTGAGGGAACTGGGGTTGATTAGCCTGGAGAAGAGGAGGCTGAGGGGAGTCTTTATCACTGTCTACAACTACTTGTAAGGAGGTTGTAGTGTGGTGGGTGTCAGTCTCTTTGCCCAGGTGATAGGTGATACGATGAGAAGGAATGGCCTCAAACTGCACCAAAGGAGGTTCAGATTGGACATTAGGAAAGATTTCTTCACTAGAAGGGTTATCAGGCACTGCCACAGGCTGTCCAGGGCAGCTGTTGAGTCACCATCCTTGGAGGTATTTAAAAGATGGGCAGATTAAGTGGTTAGGGATATGATTTAGTAGTGGACAGTACCGCTGGGCTTGATGATCTCAAAGGTCTGTTCCTACCTAGTGATTTTAAATAAATAACTGTTCAAATACATATATTTACAAAAGATAGATGCCTTCAGACCTGCAACATTTTTCATTTTTGTAAATTAGCATCATAAATAGCAATAGACTATCCAATATCAGTCAAAGTTGCTACCCAGTCTAGGACAATGAGATTTACAATAAAGCAAGGAAACAAAACTGAAATAAATTTCATTTCACCAGTTTGTACAGCCTTTTTCACAACATCCACAAAGATATCTTTTTTTTTTTTTTTCCTAGGAGTATACCTGAAATGTCTAGGGTGTAAATAATATACCACTTTATTTTTTTCACCCACAAAATACTAAAGATGTCACTAAGCTGCATTAATAATGAAGGAAAAATATCCATTTTAATGGTTAGGATTTAGGCTATCTTAAATGCAAAGTCAGTGAGCCAAAATCTCTCAAAATAATCACCTCAGCTAACAGACTTTTTATCATATAAGGTCTGTGACCTTATTAGATAGCAAGACTGGATGTTCAGAGAGCATGAATGTAGTTTATTAACAAAGCATCAAAGAAACCTGATAATCAGAGTATCAGAATGAAGGATGAGACAAGTAGACTAAATTTATAGATCAATTGGCAGAGGACAGCATTACTGTTTCCTGAAGAAAATCAAGAAAAGAAAACAACTCAAACCAAAACAAAAAATCCATATTAATTGTTAAAAGGAAAGTTTTATTTAAGGTAGAGAGCAGAACAAAAGACAAAATACAGTGTTTAAGGGATCGACCCCTATTGATAGTTAAAAGCTCTACTTGCAGACCTATAATGTGCTCTGCGAAATTCTATACAATGTGTTTTCTCTATTCTTGCATATAGCAGAGATGCCACACCCTTCTCTTTATTCATCCACCTTGAGAATATAAGTGGCTGATGGATAATGGTTTAGTTAGTTATCCGTATCCTAGATAAGTGTTAAATTGTGTTCTCAAGTATGTCGGAGAATGGATTGAACCTGCTCGAAACACTGGTGACTGGCAACGTGATGGGGCTTCCCATATTGCACTAATAGTAGCCCAGGTTGCTGATCCCTGAGGATGGTGCATTGGACCTTTTGGAGGATGAGAAGCGAATTTATAGACATGAGGTTTGCAAATCTAATCTCACTGAAAGCCTTGGGAACACTTCCCAGGGATGCCAGAGTACATCTCACACTGCCAGCTCACTCTGTAATGCCCCTTGTTGAGAAGTCTCCATTTAGCAGCATAGCTGAAAAAGCTTACGCCTAAACTTCCTTAGTTTTCTTCCTTAGATCAGCTGGCATTTTTTTTTTGTTTGCTCATTTGTTTTCTCCTGCTGCAATCTCCTAAAATGTGGCAGATAAACTCAACAGCAAGAAAAAATGTTATCAACACTGTTATTGCCATCGTTTGACATGCAGATTTTTATAGCTCTGATTTATTAACTCTACACAAGCAGATTTAGTGTTTCTGCAGGAGGAGACATAAGTGCTAAACAAAAAAATCCACCAGGACTTTGCCATGTCAGAAAAAGAGTGGGCTAGTGTTTGGCTAATAAAGCCAGATCCCAAGGAAGCTGTGGATACGGACTGCATACAAAGTGATAAATTTTTTTCAGAGCCAATGAGAAAGCTGCCTTTTAACTGGACCAAATTAGCTGTTTCATGGGAGAGCAACAAACCGGAGCAAATTGCTCAACAGTATCCCTCTTAAAATGTCAGAAGTACTTTGTCAAGCAGAATCATTATTTATATCATACAGACTTCCTGCATCTGCTTTTACTCTTATCATGGCCCAGTTTAGAAGTATTCACAGAAAGCATCAACAACAAAGAAATAAAGATAAATGGTGCAGTTCACAAAACAGAACAACATCGTTCCATCAGAAACTTATATTTTGCAGAGTTCCAGGTTTTTACTTGACTCAGATTTCTTGCTATCTGTTAAAGATTAAACCTCCTGAGAGCTACTGAATCTGCTGTTTGCAGGTAAATTTCTTCTATTTTATCTAAGAGACTGTGATGGTCAGGAGAAATCATTATTAAAAGTCCCTGGAACAGTCTGGTTTTTTTTCTGATGTTCTCACTATTTCTAAATCTGCTTTCATTTTTGCATGAGGACTCTTTCACATCTGAAGGAAGATTAGATATTGGAGGAGAGAGAAGGAAATGCTTTTCTTTTCCTGTTTAGGTCGTATTTTTGTGCTTTTGTAAATCAATGTAATTCCACTGACTTCAACAGAATTTCTATTATTACCCTGTTTGAAAACATAAACCTTTAAAAATGAAGAATTTTCTGTAGCTAGCCCTATTCTCCATGAAATTGGGATGCTTTAATTATATGTTTATTGTTCAATTCGTCCGTAACACTATAACATTTTGCTTTTTGATTACTTTGTCTGTCCGTCAGGCTCTCATATCCCTTGATCCTCCATGACACTGAGGAATTCAGTGTATGATATAGCAAATGTGTGATATAATGCTTCAAAATCCTTGAGTACAGTCACATCCTCAGTTTGTGTTAACATTGTTTCCACCAAAGATAGGCAGTGCAATGGAGATGGCGGGAGGAGACATTAGTGGAGGTTTTGTTAGTCTCCGTTTCCTCATTCACCCCTAGATGTAAAGCTGGCAATCAGTCTTGTGTACAACTGTGCTGTACTCAGCCCTTCCTTATGGTGCATCTGTCAGGCATAATTAATCAGCTTTTTTATTGACTGCATTTTGTATATTGGCTTTTAGACCAGAAAAAAAAAAATGCAGTGAATAAACACCTCTCTTGAATGTTGTCCTGCACCAGGACTTCATCACCTGGTTCAACACAGAGACTATGTCCATTGAATTACAAGGGCAACACAACCTAGCCAATATGCATGTCACACTCCTGGAGATGGTCAGGTTGCTCTCCTATCCCCCACATTTTGACTGCAGGGCTGCATATGCCCTACTCAGAGAAAGCTCCACGTTCTGTATCATAAACTCTACAGGTGGATATAGTAAGAGGACTGATATCAAAACTCACCACTTATTACATTCCTAAGAATGGGAATCATTTACAGGAAGAATTCATTCCAATTCAAAGCTTATCTAAAAAGTGAACAGTACAGTTTAAAAAAAACCAACAAAATCAAAACAACTTCAGAATTCTCTTCTGGGCTTAAAGATAGGCACTTCTATACTCTGAAAGCCTACATTTACTCAGCTTGTCCTGTAATTTGGTGTGCTTCAAAAAGTGTATCATATAGTTGAGGTTCTCAGCTTGTAGTTATCTTAAGTCTCATATCTGGCTTTTCCAAATTATCTTATTAGTGATGCATCCACCTATATTTTCCTTAGGCACAAAGTTCAAGCCATAACTCTGATAATACCAAAACCATTGTTATTTGTTTTTCATTTCTATAGTTACTATACAGCATGTATTTTCCTCTAAATTTTGCTTTTTGGAGAAGAAGAGCAAAATTTAAAAAGGGAGATGATTCACCATGCTGATCTGTTGCCTGTGATGCAAGATGAGGCAAAAGGAATGAGATCACAGGGAGCAGACATTCACTTACTGCTGGGTTCTTCAGGCATAATGGTCTAACTGGATGGCAGTAAGAGAAGATGAGGGGAAATAGTGACAGGACAGCCAAAGGATGGAACAAAGAAGCATATGATGGAGATCCACACATCTTAGTTTGGTGGTAAACACCATGTCTTAACATGTAAAAAATGGAAAAAGCATTTAAGAATCACTTAACATCACTGCCTTTAGCTAATCACAAGCATGCCTCAACTACAATCTTAACTGATAAATACAATTTAATAAATGACTGCTCATAAATGTGATGTTACACTGATTAGTGGAAAAATGTACACATTTAATAGATCAGTCAAACTAAACCTTTTGAAAATCCCAAGTGATAGAGCTGGTGATCAACTTTAATTCTGCTCTTAGTCCCTCCTGCTACATGTCCCTGTGACACATATATACTTGCTTCTTCATACCAAAATGAGTAAGAGCTGCCTGCTATTGTTGCCTAGTACGCATCTCAGGGATTAAGGTTAGGGCATTATACCTCAGTGTGTGCCCTAACTCCACATCCCTGATTTTCATGGATTATGTTTTTATAAACTTCATATTCAGAAAGACACTGTGTAATACTACTGTCTTCTATGGGAAGACAAATATTCCCTTTTTTGATTGTGTGGTGGGTTAGATTAATTGCTCTGGCATCACAACTCAGATTTCCAGCTCATATATGTCAAGTGAAGATGGAGAAGCCATTGGATGTAGTTCCAGGTGCTTCAAGTTCTAAGTGCTTCAATGCAGTGAATGAGACATGAAAGACCAGGTACCAAGTGATGAGCGATACTCCTGGGTTCTTTCCAGTGTTCCTGTGCTTAACTATCGGAGTACAGTCACAAGTGACATTTTCTGCTAGCCCTGTGCCACTAGCTATTAGAGAGCCAGTCAAAGATCAGTGTAAGAAGAACAAGGGAGGCAAAGAGACAACAGGCAAAATGGAACATGTGCCTGACCACCACTGCATGTCAAGAGCCTATCTAAAATGATATATAAAAAGTAATGACATTCCTAGTTACCAAAACATCATTAAGCAGTTCTCAGAGAAAAGTTTCTGTTCCTTTTAAGCTCTGAAATTAAAATTTCACATGTATCAGAGAGCTATTTAATAGGTCTGTTCATGAATTATACCTTGTTTTAAAGATTTAAATAGATCATCATTGACGTATGAGGATTTGCATGTAGCAACCAGCTTTTTCATTTGATTAGTCATTCAATATTATAACATGAGAATGATAACAAGCTACTAAAGAGTCCATCACAGGTAAAGATATAAACATGTAAAGCATTATTTTTTGGTTTTAAAAGTATATCCTTTTATTCTGGTGTACTATATTGTACAGTTAAAAATAAGACTAACAAATATTAAATGTTTTTTACTGGCTAGAATCCAGAAAACCCAGGTTCTCTGAAGTCTAACTATACACTATAATTAAACTGTTTAAGTTTTTCTATTAAATAATTAAATACAGTAACAAATCCAGCAATAATAAACTGAGTGTATCGCATCTCTTCTTGGACAATTTGACTGAGGAGGCTTTGACCTATAACTTCAGTTTCTCTTATTCTACAAACTGGTTTTGCTTCTTATCCAATCACGAGATGAATTAGTATTTAGTCATTACAGATGGTAAACTACATATAAATATATATATATATATATATATACACACATGTGGTATTATGGCTTCACAGCTATTGCCAGTCATGAAGATAATCTGACAATACTTTTGATCTGGTCCACATATTAGCATTAAAGGCTCAATTCAAATATGATGAAAGTCAGGTTTATGAGTAGATCCGGCATTTTTCAGTTCAACAAATTACCATACTATTTTAACTGAAAATATATAAACAACCCCAGTCGAAAAATGAGAACTGCTACTGCAAATAGTAAACAAAAATTATGGAAATATGATCACAAAGTTGATGCTTCAAGAGTAGCTTTCAGTTTCTAAAGTAGTTGTTACCATTTTTCTATAATACATATTGCAGAGCGCTGCTGCTTTGCATGAGTGGGGAGATCTAAGAGGAACCAATGACACAGGACAACCTGAAGAAGTAAAAAGAAACAGCAAACAAATAAGACCCATTTGTAAACACAGAGATTACAAACTGTATTTTGTCTATTAAATTAAGATAGTAATTTCATCTACAAGTGCTAAACAGCTCCTGGTGGGCACGTTTCCACTGTATAAGCTGGTTTTCTGGAATGAATTAGGCCAATGACCAGAGGGGGAGTGGAACCACAGATCTGTTCCTGGGAACAACTTCATGCCTTTGGCCTCCTCCTAAGTGAACACATTTGGCCTGCATGGTGACTGCAGCCCTTGGACTGCAGTATCAGGTCTTGAGCAGTCCTGAGTGGTAGCTCTTGCTACGTGGATTTAAATAGTATGCCCTGGCAGCATCTTGTTTCTGTTGTTAGCTACTCACTAAAATGACTTTGAGAACATGATTTTGCTGCCATTGTGCAACATTCTTCACAACACAAATACGTCTGCACATCACTGATACATCAGAGACTGGATAGCTGGCAGGAGTCTGCTTTTACACCATCCCTGTGTGACGATTTAAGCTTCTAAGTCATACAGTGTTTTCTATCAGCCTCTACGTGACACTGAGTAGTTTTAATTTCTGTTGTTATACACTGCAAATTCTCAAAACAGCACATTCAATAATATTTCAGCAAACACAGAGCTCTGCTTCTGTCCTTGCAAAACTTGATCAATACAATGGGCCTATGCTGCCAGAAAACAACTTCTATATTGGAATCATCTCTCAAAATACTAATTAGTTAATCAGAGGAACATCTATCTATTAAAATGAAAAATATCTCAGCACTTCTGATCTGTATAGCCAAAAGGTTATAATTAGTATAGAAAACTTTTGCAATTTAAGCTCTGTATTTCTTTGCTTGGATCAGTGAAATATTAGGATTTACATCAAATCCACAAAGAGGCTTTGCAATATCTTGCAATGCTCATGGGTTTAATAAAGCTATTTCTGCAGGTTGTCTGGAGGATTCTACTTAATTAATTAACTTAATTAATAATGCCATATGAAGACTTCCAGAGAGAACATGCACTCTGGTTAATTTTTTAGCACAGATAAAGTCGCCAATCTGCAAGAAAACCTACTGAAAGCAGTATTTAGGAGAGGAACACCACTGAAAACAATACCTTATTTAGCTAGCATGAACTGATCTGGAATTCCTGAAGTTCTGAATTTAGCCTGCACATGCACAGAAGAACCATCTTACCTACCTACTTGTTCCAGCTACCTCCATCAGAAGTTAGGTATGACAGAAATCTTGACATCAAAGAAAGCAAATTTGCATAGCAATGTCAAATTCATTCCTCATAGACCAACAACATTGCTAGCACACAAATTAGTTTTGAATCAGGCTATAGCTGCTGTCTTTTTCAAAGCAACAGCTAAGTTCAGCTTAGTGTCACACTAGAGAAAACAACCTAGTTAACATATCTCTTAACACAATCAGTCCTCTGTTACCTGAAAGGTGCCCACACTCAAGCACTTCCAGCTTTCAGAGACCAGAATACTTTAGCAATATTTTAGGCAGTATTTGATGTTCTCCCTGAAGTACTCATAACATAAAAATGTTCACATGTATAAATGTCCACTGTTAGAATAGATTAAGCTACAACAGCACAAACAAATTAAAGAGAAAGTTATTATCAAGCAGAGCTCTGAAGATTAATGATATATTTTTCATAAATCTAGATGTAAGATGTCATTTCATAATTTTTAAGACAGTTACCTATGCAGGAGTCAAGAGAACATTATCATTTTATTTTCTGAAATATACTTAAAAGAGTTAAAAGAAAATATGAAAATATGCAATTGTTCTTTTAATTACTGCATTTGGGAGATACACATAAATATATATTATATATATCCTTTTGTTTCAAAGGATTTCTAGTATATACTTTAATATAAATGTTTATAATAAATTGCATTATATTTCCCCTACAAGATTAATTTATGAAACCATATTGTGGTTGATGGTGGCAGCTGAACCCCTCAATGGAAATAATTAAAGGATAATCTCCATTGCTTTGTGGCATACAAACTAATAAATGGCTGCTGAGATTAATAGCTGAAGCGAAGCTAAAGTGTTTAAGGAATTTCAAACCCCATTTATTACACACATCCTACAAAGCAGGAGAGATTATAGCCTTACAAACTGGAACATCAAAAAAAACCAAAACGGAAAACAAAACCAAAAAGAAGGCCACACAAGGAAAACATCATTTTCTCCCCTTTTGAATATTTGAAAGTGATGCGTCTTTGTTCAACAACTCTGCAGCATACAGATGAACTTGGGTAGAATGAAAAAGAAACAGGGATGAAGCTAAAAACATGCACTGGCTCTTTCGGTTGCTCATCTAAAACAAGGAGTATCCAGGGAAAACACTTAAAAAAAATAGAACAGGATACTATTGATGACAATATAAGTAGATTTTTTTAAAAAGAGTTTGCTTGTGAAAGCTTAAATTTTTATACTCAGGAAAGTATTTCCCAAATACAAACTTGGAAATGATAAGGCTTGCAAGGCGTTTGGAGACTGTTTTCTCTAAAGCAGTGACTGCTGGATCCTTTGGAAGGAATTGCTTCTGCATCTTCACTGAATATCCTTAGCTGACAGAAATGAGATTCATATAACATTCAGGCTTCCTTTTGGCTTTGGTTGGAGCAAATACTGTATAGGTGTGTGCTACAGCAGATAGGATGTTGCGCTTTGAAAGTTTGCCCAAGTGACAGTTAATTTCTTCCTGACTATAAGTCTAATAAGCACTCCTTACAGGTATTTTATTTCATTTTATTTAATTCTTCTTATCATTTTATTCTTCCACAAAAATTGCTATCAAATTCTGAAATTTCCATTTTAAAAAGTGTTTTCACTTTATTTTCTGGCTATAGAGATTTAATTAAGAGTAAAGTCAATGAGGTGTTGAGCATTGGTTAAACTTACTCTGTGCATCTTTACAGCTGTTGATGGTTCAGCTTTCTAAATAAAATGTATTGTTATCTGTGAACAAAGACTTGTTTCAAGATAACAAATGTATTTAACAGGAAGGGGAAAAAAACTGAAGTATACGCATCACTGTCTGGTTGGCTAGCATCTGCTCTGGTTTCAACAAAGAATCTCACTTTGTCTTAGCCAGTAATGTTTTTAAGGTAATATCTGAAATATAACTGATAATCTTGGGTCCAAAGACATATTGGTAATAATGAGCCAAAATTTATTGCACTCTCTTTAATATTGCTTTCTCAGCATTAAATTCAGGAGTGAATATACTTCAGTTTATTTTTCTTCAGCCCTTAATAACGTGTGGAATTTTATTGCATTACTACAAATTAGTCATAGACTTTCAGTAGAAATGCCCTTTAGATTTCCTTAAACGCATACTGCACTAAAATGATTTTATAAGCCTTTTTTCCTTTTTTTTATAAAACTCTACCTTAATGCAAATAATTAGACAGATACGAAGACAGAACTAATCCAGGAAACATAAAATGAAAAGCAACTGTTCATAACTTTACAAATACTGCTGAGGTTTGGGGTGGTTTCTTTATTAGTTGGTTCCTAAATTTATCTATGAAAAACATCTCAACTTTCTTTTTTAACAAATTTCAGCTTTCTTATTGTATTTAAAATACTTTTGTTTTCCAGAAATCAGATTTTTTAATTCCTGTCTCAAAAAGAATATCTAAAGACTATATTGTGAGTCTGGAGGCTTAAATTATTTTGAACACTCAGAGTTGAATCTAGTGAAGTGCTGAGAGTTTCCACCTCTCTCAGGAGAGCTGAGGCCTCTTTCCTACTTTACTGAATAAGGTCTTCCTCTTTCTAAAGATGATTAGTTCATAATTCTGACATAAATTTCAATGTATCCACTAACCAATGTATGATTGATATTGTCTCATATGAAAGGTCTGAGTTTCATCCCCAGGGATAACTAATCCATCTGTAAAGCATTTTTAGATCAGATGAAGTATATCAGGTATTATATTCTACTATAGCCCTTCTATAAACAATACAGATAATATTTGTTATCTTCTGTATTTAATAATTATAATTGGAGTCCAAACTCTAGGAAGCTTCTTCCACTGAGGTAAAGAAAACATCTACTTGATCTGAAGATTATTCATCTCTGATACAAATACTTCCTTATATCCTTTTATATACATATGTACCTTTAATGTATTGTTAATACAAGACAGAGAACAGTGGAGAAGTTTTCTATTCATTATGGGTATGTAATATAGCTTACTAGCAGTAGACTTTTTGCAGTCTCAATGCTCAACCCTATGTTGTGCACTGTTTCTGAGTCTGTCTGAATTCATTGCATTTTTGGCATTTGTTAGACAAGAATCTTTATCTAAGCTTAACTGAAATTCAAACTTTAAAAAGTCTGATTATCTCAGAAAAGCTATTCAACATGCCTAAGAAAGGCTTCAAAATGAAGATCGAGACCTGAGTAGTTGATATAAGCTTTGATGAACTAGCTACCTACAGGTTCCTTTCAGCCTAAATTTGACTTGGTCTTCTGGCGAGCACAGCAAGAAAATGGCCATGTAAACCAGCTGTACAGGGCTAACCTGTTGTAGGCAAGGTAGTGAGACTGGAAAAATAAATCTCTTCCATAGCACAGACTTGTGAGCCCAGTCAGCAGCAGGAGCCCCCAGGGCAGCACACACTGCTCTGAACGTGCTGCCCTACTCTCATTTCTTCAGGCCAGCATATTACAGCAGCAAAGGACCTGCCATCTACGTGGCTGCCTCTGAAGAGCACAGACTGATTCCTTCATCCTTATATGCTGCTAAACACACAGCTTCCACTGATTTCTATGCATTCTTACACCACATATCAAAATCACAGTGATCATTCTGGAAACGCTGATGCAGCATTTTCTATCTTGACTATTTAGGCTTATAGCTTATTTTTGACCTACTACTCTTCTCCACATCAGACAAGTTTATAGTTTGGCACCTGTAATAAACTTCTGTGAATTGTCTTTAGCAAACAAGATTGCTGGTTCCACCTCTCAGTGCTGAACTAGGATCATGTGAATTCCCAGTGCTAAAACAATTTTCTGTAGTTACCTTTTAAAAGAAGCACCATTCCTGGGGGACTGACACAGTCTCTCAATGGAGCTTCAACAGTGTTGCCCATCTAATCAGATAAAATAATAAAAAAATAGCAGGGAAAATGTATTTTAAATATTTTCCTGCATTATTTATGTTTGGTGCTTCTTTTTCATAATAGTTACATAAATATGTAGGGCAAATTTCTTGATTCTAATAAACACTGTAAACCCCTGTAGTTCCAAATGCTTATATTCCATGCAGAATTCCCTTTTGTGGCCAACAAGAAAATAAGAAAAAAAATGGTTTACACATTTAAAGGACCTTTCATGCAACAGTTGGCAAGGGGTTGCAGAGATATGTTCATAGTAACATTTTCATCTTAGAGCTAAGGAAATCAAAGGCTAGGAAGATTAAAGCCCAAAGCTTTAAAGACACATTTGGAATTAATTTGAGCCTTGAAAATCTTTCAGGATTTGCATCTAAGTGACTTGTCCAAGGATGCACCTTGCACAGAACTAGAAAATAAAAAAACAATGTCATTAATGAATATCTCCTTATTTTAAGGCCACCAAAAAGGAATTCTGCATATAGAACACACATAGCTAAATGACTTCATGTGATTCATAGAAGAGCAATTACACCATCAAATGTAGTCCCATAATATTCATGACACTCAAAATAAGCTTGTTGCTTCATGATAGCAAGTATAGACAATCACCATATTATAAATATTAATGGGTAATGTATAGACTTATTATCCTTTGCATTTGGAGAGACCTCTAAACATACAGGAAGAGTCATCACTGGTCGCGATCACACATGCGTGTGCATAAGTGTGCATGTACACAAACATTCAGTCCCAGAGGGCTACCTGTGTAGTGGAGGGGAGTCAGGTTATGAAGATTTGGACCATTTAAACTTAGAAGACTAACTTTCCCATCTAGATAGTGGGAAAAGGGATGGTTCTTTCAAAAGGTAATCAGAGTGCCTAAAGGAGTTGTGTGAAGTTGGATGAAGTGAATACATCACTCAAGAGATCCACATCCTGAATCAGATTCAGCTGTTTAGATGCTCAATTTATGCTCCCTGCTGACACACAGGGAATTTTATCAGTAAGAAGGGAGAGGAAGGAGGAATCAGGTTTGTGTAAGCAAATTTTTTTCAGAATTTTACAGAAATTTAGATAACTTCTATACTTTTCTGTCAATGGCATTGACTAAAATGTGATCCTGCTCCTATTGAAAGTGGCATCATTTTTAATGGTACATGACTGGACTTTAAAGGCAATTCTGTATTTTATTGGACATTCTGGTATTAAATATTCTGCTAATCAAGTCAAAAAATCTTACAAGATGAAATAAATTTATATCGAACACCTCTTTGTACTTTTTGTATGTATTTCACATATGTACTAAACTTATGCTGCAATATAGAATTTTACCCTACAGGATTAAGTAATTTTTTTACTATTGTTATCATTAAATGTCTGCATTTGTTTTCATGTCATTTGGATTTTTTTTTTTTAATTTCAGAAATGCTAGGTGTTTTGAAGAAAATATTGACATAAAATAGTACCGCATGCTTTGAAAATTACAGGTATGAAGAAAATTGGAACGAAAAAGAAACCTCCTGGGTGAGATTATTCATCAGAAAACATGGAAATACTAAATAGATCACAGTTTTTGAAACAGGAAGCACCCTGGAGCAGGTGAGATTTGCATGCTAATTAGAGACAAAGTTTATTCAGTCAGGCTCACAGGCCAATCTATCTTCCATCACAAGACAGCATCTGTTTTAGAAGATTCAAATCCTTTTAGCTTGGCTGCTGGTCTTACAAAACCTGAAATGTTTTTCAGCTTTCATTACATAGTTTTGCTTTTGGGGGTTTACAATTCAGTGACTATTACTTTTTTCATGTTTAAATTAGTCCTGTTTAGAAGTGATTTTTATTGTAAAAATGATTTCACTGTTTTTCAGTTTTGTCAAAAAAACCCCCCATAGTGGTGTGATTTGCAAAACAGTTAAAAATCAGACAGAAGCAGCACAAAATATAGACTATACAAAATTAATATGACAAAAAATATATAGGACTGGAAGAGATCCTACAGCTGAAAACTCATGTTAATAAGTGACCCTTATTTAATATTCCAATGCATCTCTGTTACCCCAATCCTAAAGGCTATTCACTTTCTCTTACATGGTATCCCAGTCCTCCTCTGTTTTTGATGCCATTCTGCCTATCTGATACGAGTGAATTTCACCAGCACACTCCCAGTATTTATCAATAGTGAAATGGTTAAACAAAAAAACAATATCAGGACCATTTCCATAAAGTTCCAGATGTAAACTACCTGCAGCACCATACATCTCAATTTAACACTGCTGTCATCTGCTTACTTGCAAATTCCTTACCCTCTTCATGATTCGTTTTATTAAACCCCATGTTTTCCTTTTTAATTATTTCCAGTGTGGCACTGTACTCAAAGTATATATTAGCTTCCCTACCAATTTCAATATCTAAAAATATTCATTAATCTGCATTTCTGGATATCTATCTTGATTTAATTGCAATGAAAACATTTAGATGAAAACATGGCTTTAAATGTTTCAAAGTGAATACGTACAAGGCCTGAGGTACCTAATATTATGTGAACTCAATTCAAATCTTGTGCGCAGTCCCATGGGAAGAAATTGTGTCAGAAAATTCAAAATAATGAAAGGATTTATAGTGTCAGTTACTTTAATTAATCATTTTCATTCATATTAAAATGAAATATGATATACAGGAATGTTCTACTATTAGCACTGACTCCTTTCCCAGACCACAGCTTAGTCACTTACAAAATTATTGGCAATCCTTTCTCAGTCATAAAACACTTTTACTGAAAAAATTAGTTTTCATCAGTCACATATATATGTGCAAGATCCACCTGAAATAGTTGTTTGATCAGTTCTTCAATTTTTAACAAACATGATGCTTAGGACTAGCATGCTGCTGCTTCTAGATGGGCTTTCTGTTTCCACTTGATTTTTTCTCCTGATGACATTTGAAGGCTGTGGTCTTCATTCACAGTTTCCATCTGTTCATTCACAGACACAAAAGGTCTAATGTGAGCCCTCTGACAAATTTACTTGACTCCTAAATGTTTCCTTGGAGATGACGATCACTCTTTTGCACCTAGCCCCAGTAAACATGGCCTTCTCACCAGCAGGTGAGAAGGACACCCTCCCTTGTCTCTATAAAAGTAGGGATTATAGCAGCTACTGTAATCTCATATGCTGTGAAAGTAGTTGTTGCTTTTACTAGGCTTCCATTCTGACCCAGAAAGTAATAGTAATAAAGAGTTTGGTGGTGCCATTCAAGCTGTCATCTTACCTAGTTATACAGCTAGCTCTATGGACAAAACACCACTATGCAGTTTGCCCTGTCCTCTCTTGAAGATCAGTTTCACCAAATATTGGTTATTTCATCAGCCAAATCTCTATTCAAAGCTAAAGAGAGTTTCATTCACACAAGACTCAAGACTCAAGTCTTCCTCACCTACTGAAATGCAATGTAATATTATCACACCACTTATTAAAAGACCATTACGAGAATGCTCTGCTTCAGAAAACACAGATCTCAGCAAGACGATGCAAGTTTTTATAGCACTAAAGGCAATGCCAATTAGCGTAGCACAGCTAATGTGAAAAACGTTCCTTCTTTACAAAGCCACGTTTTGAGACAAATGTAGAAATTCATCCTGAGACACAATGCCATTCCCAAAACTTCTGCTTGTAGGAATCTTTGCAGATCTTGTTTGCTTCGGTTTTGCCTAAGCAAAACAAATTTGGCCAATGGATCTGTTGCTACATAGACTGATCCCAGTATAAGTCTGTCTAGAAGAGAAAGCAGCTTCAAGCAGGAAGTTCATTGCAATGCAGCCAAGAGAAAATCATGAGCTCTCAGCTGTTAATGGAAACCTTGCCTTTAACTACACCAGAATAAGGATTTCACTCTCTCTCTCGGAGAGAGAGACACTTAACACTTGTCTCTACAAGGCTTATTTTACAACTTTGAATAAACGTTCACCTACATCCAACAGGCAAGATTTGGAGCACTGCAGTTTCTTCACAGCATGCTAACAGCAGAAAGAAGGACACAGGGGTGATGAGCACAGTGTGGAGAGATCCTGCAGTGATGCCGAGCTGCTGGAGTGAGGGCCACATAATTTCCCTTCCTCGGATCTAGTACAGAGGATTGCCAGGGGAAATAGGACAAGCCTCAGCCTTCAAGGCGGTCTCTGAATGTGATAATAACTCCTTGACTACTGGCAGCAAAAGGAATTTTGAGCAGCCCTCTGGCACAGAGAACCACTTTAAGGAGTGCAAAATAGCTGTATGCCCTTTCATACAAATAATGTCGCACGCTGCTGTTGTGAATGAATGCCAGGTACGAAGCAAAATGTTTTCTCATGACCTTGTGCTACATGTCTTCCTCAGTTTTCAAAGTAGGCCCTGCAATGTCTCCATTTCTAAGAGTTTTTTCCAGTCGCTGTACAATCTTCTTGAGATAACCATAAAAACCCTGTTTCCCCTAGTGTATCCAAGTATATCATTAGTGAACCAAGTTCTGTTATTTCAAATGGAACAGAAAACTATACAGTCCACATTTTAAATATAATTAACAATAAAATGCCTGCTTTTTATATATATATATATCAATTTATTTCATAACAGTGCAATGCTGTTAAAAGGCATAACTAAACTGCACATTGCCTTGAACACTGAACTTCAGGACAACAGGGTTTCAGCTATTTTAACCACAAACTAATTTTTCCTTGCTGAGAAATACTCATCTTCTTGATGGCAAAATTTAATTAATGTTGTCCTAGGTTCCTGAGTGCAATATTGATTGGTATTGTTGCTGTTATGAAGTGAAACAACTAACATTGACAACATTCGGTACTTCCAATCTTTTGCAAATGAGTGCAATTCTAAAAGGACAGAAGAATAAATAGAACAGACAAATATATTACAAATAAAACATAAACATGGTCATATACCGTTGAACTTTAACAGGGGCTACCTATAATCTTTCACAAACATGAAAAAAGCATTGTATTATTCATTACTTCAGTTTAATTACAGAATCACAAAAGCGAATTAGAAGAGAATCACAAAAGTCATCCAATCTATGCCTTGGCGAGTGATGTCTGATCTGGGTATTAGTCTCAATGTGTAATCAATCAGCTTTGCAAATTGAAGAATAGACACAAATTTCCTTCTATTTCTAAAAAATATCTGTCTCAAAAGTGTGACAAAAACTGCCAGAGGACAACTTCATATTTTAAGCATGGAAACCTCACGTCAACCAGTTCTGCACAAACAGCAGCTGGCCATGATTCATAACTCCTTCTTATGCAGGATAAATTAGTTTGCTTCATCTTTCTCACCCAATGGTATAAAGTGCTGTATGACATAATTAACATATTCTGTACAAAAAAAATAGGTCTTGGTATCAAATTCAGGCTATAGCAATTTATAATACATGAGGTGTCAAAGATAGAAAGCAATTTAAAGGAAGTATTAGTTATCAAACAAAGAAAACAGTACAACAATTAAAAAGGTGACAACAGGCAGGTTACTTACCTTAGAAAGGTATGTTCCACTAGAAAAGGAAAAAAGGCACACAAGATGCAGTCTGCTGTTTTTTACTTGGCTGAAAATTATTACTGAGCTTAATGGACAATTTTCACGAGGATTGGGCTGACTGAGGACAATTACCTTGAAGAAGTATTAAGCAAAGAATTTAAAATGTATGATGTCAGGAATTGGGAAAGCACATTCACAATAATACTAACATGATCATTTTTAGAATGTAACATATTCTAATTTCCACTTGAGTTATTTCCTGATCTTTTAGAGACAATGGGCACTATCAGCTGCAGGTAAAGTCAATAGCATCGTTGTTATAAGTTCAAAACATCTGACTCTTCACCTATATCAGAGAATTTACTCCATGGTTAATTCCACACCCAGCATTACAATCCACACCATTTGCACCACCTAACAATCCCAGTGCTGCAGAATGCATGGATAAGCATAGGACATACATAACTAAGCTTAAGAAACAATTTCTAAATAGCGTCCCCTACTTATTAGCAATGTTTCAATAGCAAAGAACTGTCATGATGTCTACTAATAGTTTTGTACTTTCTGAAGATATACTAACAAAATATTTGAAGCATGATACTAAGTGGTTTATTCTACATTCAACAATCTATATCACATCGATGCAGAAAGTATATTTCTGAAAGATTACACTTGCTGTAATTTTTAATTATAACCCCTAATTCACAAAGGGTGTCCTAATCATTCATGTAAATGTGCAGTTGCAATCAGTGGTGTAACTTGAGACATGAACTTGTTTTATAAATTACACAAAATGAAATGGAAAACTCAGTCCTGAGCTCATAAATGTCAAGTGAAATTTTGCTGCATGTCAGACACAACTACATATTCTATGTATGTACAGAATTTGCCATGAACATAATCCACTTTTGTTATTGTAGAAAATGCAATGATGCTCAGTCCTAATAAATAAATACATTAAAAAACCACAGTTATATTAAATCTAGTTTCGGCCATGGGCCAGATCTAACACAGGAGTAAATCAATAGAACTCTATAGAAGCTAAACTATTTCTGACAATTTGCTCTGGATCTGGCCCTCTATGTCTCACTGAAATAATTTTTTTTAAATGATTAAGTAAAGTACTGCACATATAAGCATTGATTTTTATCATTGATTTTGTGCTGGCATTTGAGCCAAGCCTCAAAAAGCTTGAGTGTTTTATGTATTTACAGCTGTCTGTTGGCAAAGAATAATTCATTCACTCCAAACGAAACATGCTCCTGAAGCTTATAAAACCAGCATTTTTCTAGACTAGATTTACAAACAGTTTCTCCTAATAAAATGTTAGAAAATGTACTTCAAATCACTGAAACAAAAGCAGAACTCTGTTTCTCAGGGTTTTTTTTTTCTTGTCAAACAAATAAGGCAGATATAGATTATATTTTTCTCCCGAGACAGCTGTTCCATCAGCAGAGAGCAAAGATCAATGATGAATCATCATCTTATAACAAAATATTTCTAGTGACAAAATGAAGCATATTGGTTACTACTTTTGGTTAAATATGTGTACAGGAAAATTTTGGTTGCCTATCGCTGCATTTTTTCCCAACCAGAGAAATCCATCCATCATTTCAAAGGGAGAGCAGCATTTCCTCTATTGGCTGATCAAAGGCAATTGCAGACACAGGTCGAGCATGAGTAGAACCTACCTCTGATTCATTTCAAAGCCTCTCTTGCATCACATTCTAACTTAACAATAAAAAGCTATTACCTATATATAAGAGAATATCACTCTCACAGAGACTACCACCTATTCTTTTAAACCACTCAACTCTTCTAAGTCTCAACTCGTTAATGTGATAGTCCAGAGGAAAAAAAGGGTTTTCTCCTCTCTTTCAGAACCAATGCTAAAGCAGAGAATACTGCTTGCTACAACGACTTTGCCAAAAAGGAAAGAATGAGTAGAGAAACAGTTATTCCACACCTTCCAGATACATATTTTCTCTTTCTGCAAGTCTTAATGACCTTTGGCAGAGCACAACATCCAGACCAGACTGTAAATTTAGTAGTATTAGGCCCTACCTTTTTAACATATCTACAGGCAGCCTTGTGATAGTGGTGGAAAAGATAGCTGCTAAAATATTTGCTTTTAAGTCGTACAGAGTGATGGATAATTCAATATGTGAATCATCAACAATAATTTTGATGATGGAGGGTTTTATTTCCATTTATTTCCATTTCAATGATGGAGAAAAAAAATGAAGCAGAGAAGGCACAATTCAAAAGCATCAGAAAGACCGGAAGAGTCAATAGATATAGATTGAGATGCAATCCTAGTTCTGTCCACGGTGAAAAATAATGGCATTTAGGAAACATGAACAGAGTTTGCGTTCAAGTTTTAGATTGATTGAAAATTCCAGCAAATCAGATTTAAAGGCACTATTTATAGAAAATCTCACAAATAAAATCACAAAATGCAAATCTCAGATTCCTCTGCCAGGTGTCTGTTCATTGGTGAGGCGACCCAGCAATAACCATTGAAAACACATGACAATTTTGCACTACTTCATAAAAAAATGAGAGAACAATAAGCAATGTTTATATCACATCTCTGTCACCATAGGCTCTATTAAACAAATACTTATGTTATCATTCAGTAGTCTGAAAGAAGCAATGGAATTTGGCACAACACTTATTTCAGAACCAACATACAGACAAAGATTCTTTCAGTTTAACATGCTGATATTACAATCTCAGAAATGTTCAGAGAAGAATGACTGCAGCCACATTCTGGCAACAGAACGTGCCTTTTTTAGCAGTGAAGAGAGGTCAGTAAAGCTGTCTTTTAAGACGTCTAAGGATGCTGCCAGTCTGGGAGAATTAGCAGCAGCTATAGCTTGTAACCATATCTTGTCCTTCTACCCAATGGAACATGACAGGACCCCGAAAAATTATGACCTGTACTTTGACAATTCCTGCCTAAAAGTCCTTTTTGGGAGCCATTGGCACAAACCAAAGCAGCTGCTAATTTGAGTATGTACAAGAGTGAGAAACAGGCTGGCTGATATTCTATTTTGACTGTCCAAACTCTTAGGTCCTTCACTAAGCACAGTTTCCTCCAGCCCCAAAAGTGCATTCAAAAGGAGCTGAAAAATACTTGGTGTGAAATATTTAGGTATTACATTTTCCTATTCATACATTCACAAAGCTGCAAAGCACCTTCGTAAAAATTTCAACTTTTTGTGCTTTGTTTGATTGCTTTCAGGGATGTCACAATATCATCTCAAAGATCTGAATTTATTAGACTTGGGCGAGCTTCCAGCCGTGTAGGCATTCCCTAATAAAGTAAAAGGAATCTGTCTCAACACTATTTCTTGCTGCACAGCTCCTCTTTTATAATTGTGGTTTCATTATGATGCTTTACATCAACAAGAATGTATGTGGTTTCACATAGAAAAATAATTTGAATAATAATAGCAAAGAAGCTCAGAAAGACTACACCACGATGTCAACAGCAAAACCAAATCCTACCTACTGTCCCATCTTATACCTTATCCATGAAGTGACATCTGAGGCTCAGGTGCCATGAATATATTTCCAGGTTTTATCCCTTGTATATTTTAATTCTCCTCCTGCCCCCTTTCTTTCACACTGAAAAGCTGAGTTTGAGAGATTAAGCTAAGTAGCATATATTAACTATGGCTCATTACACATACCAATAGAAAAAATAATATTGTTTCTAAAACACAGAAGATAAAAAAAGTGTTACAATAACGACTTTTTAAACTTATAGGTATTTTTCTCTTTATAAAAGAAAAAGAGCCTAATTTTTTTTTTCTGAAAAGACCTGATCCTACAGTTAAAATTGCATCTTGCATGGCATGATCTTTTAAACCCACTCCGCCGTACTGGCTCCAAAGCATATACTACCCAATCTGAACTTCAGCTCTTGGTCCAACGCAGGACAACTAGAAAAATGATGTTTTGACAGCTGGACATCTGATGATGCTATTGCTTCAACACTTCCGTTATTTAACCTGTCTCAAGATTTAACACAATAACATGTTATATTCTATGTCTAATAATAAATCTAAAAATTTGCTTACCAAATGATGTCACATTTAATTAATTTTTACATTAAATACCTCAAAGGGCCTAATTAATGCCAAATTTTCTAGGATTCACTAATACACCCTCTTCTCAATGCAGTTTTTGCTAAGTAGGACAAACCTTAGTTTATGTAAAATGTCTGATTATAATTAATACACCATTCAAGGCACAAGACAGATTTTTCTGCAATTGTGTGTAACATTAAGTGGCTAAAAAATATGCAAGCTTATGCCCACCACCCTCCATCGGAAACAACTGCCTTCCTAGCTGTTCTTTTGCTATGAATAATACATTCTTCTAAATCCTCTCAAAATGCAAAGAAGAAGCTCTAGAGCTAAATAGCTTTCACTGAAAAGATGGTTTCCAAGTTCATAATTTCTGTGCTCCGTTTTCCTATGCATAACATTTTCCAGCACCCTCCACATACAGCACTCACATGCATTACCCCAATATTTTTAAAACTCCATTAGCCATTCTGCAATAAGACCAAAATTATATTCCCAGTGTAGAACTAATCATCCTATTTTCCACAACTTATCGCTAAAAGGAACCAAATACCATTACATTTGCTATGAACAAGTTATGAGCGTAGAACCAGGCAATCAATTCCCTATAGATTTAATGGAGACATCCTACCAATTTATACCAGCTGCAAATATTGGTCACTGTGTCTAAAAATGTCCAGGACACAGTATTTTTAAAATTTTAGCTTAACTTCAAAACAACATTAGCTTGGATAGCCTTCTTGCCTTTTAATAGTTGGTTGTGGGATTATTTATATTTGAACTTGCAGGATTAGAGAAAAGATTTCAGATATGTAAGTAGGTCTGTAGAGGGACACAGAATCGAAAGAAGGATGCCTCCATGTGAAACTGAAGTCCTAAAGAGAGGAAAGGAGGAGAGTAGACAGCAATCACAGTGAAGGTCCAGGCACTAATCGTTTCTGTTGTTCATACATATCCTTCCATTACATACTATGCTCCTTACTCTGTCCAGTACATTTTTAGTTTCTACATGGGTTTTTTTTTTCTTACACTGTTCTTCTATATAACAGTAGTACATGTATGTAGAAGAAATTAGCCATAACAAATCAATAATTTACATCATCAGGAAAATTATTTTCATACTCCCTGCTTTCTGTAAAGAAAAGATGACATCCTGTATCTGCACTCCAGTGATATTTTTATTTCCATGCTTTTAAACAAATATGAAATAAAAGTAACTAATACCAGCTTTTATTGTCAAAGTGTAATCAATATCACCTTCAGCCCTAATGTTCATAGAAAAGAGACTAATAGGCAAATCCTCATTAGGTGAATTAATTTACATATGTTTAGTAAAAGTTACTGGACCAGTCTGCTGTTTTCCACCAAATGTCCTTCATTCTAGTTCAATGGACAAGGTAATTCTTTGTTCTGTAACTTCCTACAGGAAATAGTGTACCCACAGCCCAAAACATTGATTCTCTGCAAGGAGTTCAGGGAATATTTGTTTAGATGGGAGATTTTACAGAGGACTGAACTGAAAAGAGAAGTTTAAGCTGTAGGTTTGAGGCCACACTAACCCAGCACAGAGCTTGACCTAATAAACCGTATCCAGAGCCTCCTGAAAGTCACAAAAACACTGAAAGATCTTACAAATACTCAAGCTAAGGTGAGCAGAGGGTCTGCACATGTGCCTACAATGTAGATGTGTTATCAGAAAAGAGCCTGAGAAAAAGATTTTGGGAAAAAATATTGCCTAAAAGGAGTCTAGAAACTGAGTGATAAATGTCTCTTCCATGGCCTGCCTTGTGCTGTGTACAAGAAAATTGCTCATTGTTCATTATTGTAAATAAACATGATCTCATAAAGTAATCAATTCCACTGAAAATACCTAAACTCAAAAAGAATCTATGTAACCCCAAATACTTTTTCTTTATTTTTTTTTGTAACATGCTTTTGATAAGTACTGTTTTGGATTATAATGCTTTTCTATAGAATATACATATAATATCATCACAATCCCAATGGGGAAAATTCCTTTTGTTGAGATTTGTCAAAGGACAAGCATTTTATATTCATAAGAAGTCCAGATGATGGCAACATTCCTCCAAGCCTTGGCGGGGAGAGGAAAATTCCAAATTCTGTCAATTTATTTTGCAACAAGAATCTATTTTATATTGTACTTTAAATTTTAAAAATTTTGACTGTGCCTGACATACAAATTTGGATGCCAAAACATGGTAATTGTAGATGTCCTTCTTACCACAGCCAGTTGAATCCAGAATCTCAAAAAAATCTTACTAACTAGTTAAACCTGACTTTAGTATTTGGATGAGAATCAGACTACAGATAACATAAACACTTATTCACAAATAGACATGCTTTATCTTATCTGGTACTACAGCAATTCTCAATATAGTTTTGCAGAATAAGGTATTATGAAAGGGATTTTCCCCTAGGATGCAACACCTGCATTTCAAGTAATTTTTATGCACAAATAATTTATACCTTATTCCTTGACAAACTGGTGAGTTGTAGGATTTGACCATTTTTAATTATGTGATCGTGTAAAGTACAAACTTACAATATGAAACCTTAAAAGATATGTATGTTTGGTGGTAGGCAGGAGAGAAGTCCTCACCTGCCCAACCAGGGGCATTGCTAACCAAAGCCATACCCCACATTACTCCGTGCCCCACCACAGACTTCGCATGTTTTGCAACAGTTAGATGGAATGAACATGCAAATGAAGCTCGGTGTTCTAAGCCAGACTATCAGCTAATGCAACATCTTTCTAAGAAGTCATGACAACTAACATTTAGTTTCACCTAAAGAAAATTATTTCTTTTAGTCTTGCTTCTGAAAACAACTATCTTCCTTTTTCATTATCCAGTTGTGGTCTAATACAGGGTGCCAGGAAAAAAGAAATTGACTTTGATGTAAACAAATGAAAATTTACATCTTATCTTACATCATATATCATGCAATATAAGATCATGTAAGATATAGGATATCTTTCACATATGTACCTTAGACGGCATAAGAAGGAACAACTTAAGCAGCTTCTCATAGTTTCTCTTTAACTGTTGAAACATTACTTCCATGAAAATAAAAATTATCTACATGGCTTTTAAAAAATTTTGCCTACAAAGTGGCTGTAGGACTTTTCTGAAAATTTCACCACGATAATTTCACTAGTTGTTAGTTTGGCTGTGATGTCTCATTCTGCTCCACCTGCTCTGAAATACGCTGTTAATATTCTACTAATAAAGACTCCCTTTCCCCCCTTTTTTCATGTGTATGTTTTTTGGTTTTTGTTTAACGTTATTGAGAAATACAGTAACATAAAAAAAAAATCTCCAAATGCAAGAACTATCTGGGGATTTATAAAAAGCACAAGAACAACAATACCATATCTCAAGTATAACAGTGGGCTTATATACAAAATATATAGCATGAGAGAAAAATTGCTAGGAGTAAGAAATACTATTTTTAAATGGATAAGGATATTTTCACTGATTACCTTTTCAATATACTGCTGGTGAGAGGTTGTGACTGAATGAGTTCACAGAGGCAACGCATGCAAATACTTTAGACAATTTCACATTCAAAAGAATTTAAATATTTACAGTGTGCGTTATTTTAAAAAAAATTGCTATTATTGAGTACATACTCTACTGCAGAATCCTGGGCACTCATGTAGGGTTGCAAGCTGCATATAAATCATGCGGTTTTGAGGTTGGAGCTTGCCCTCTATTCTTTTAATAAGCTGCTAGCCTTGTTTCGTGGGTGGGTTCCTGTGCACTTTGGCAACGTGAACCAATGAATTTATTTTTTTTTTTGTTATCATTACTTAAATGATAAGCATCTGTAAAGCACAAAGGTTTTCAAATTCTTAGATAAATTGTGACTAATAAAGTAACTCCCTAAAGAAATATTACTGTTTGAAATATAAATAAGTACATACATCTAGGAAGCTGAAGCTCCCAAAATCCAGAGGACTTCCTCGCATAGTTTCTGTTGGGATACTGATATAACCAAATTGTTCATTAAAGCATGCTTCTACTTTACAGTCTGTTTTATTTCCTCATATAATGGTGCAAACATAAAATACAGAAAACTTTCAAATTTATAGCTCCAATAAGAAGCTACAAGGCAATGCCTCAAAACAAATTTCATAAATAACTGTCTTTTTTAGGCTATCATTTCCATATATTTCATAATGAAAATTCAAATATATGTGTCTAGACATGTAATATCCCTCAATACAGTAAATATAGATTGTATACATACACGTTCAAAAAATATTATATTGAAAAAAGTTAAGTAGGTCTGCAAGGTCTAGGAATACAAAGTTACAAAATGGCAGAATGTAGGAAATTACAAACTCCTATCATTTGAAATTAATTCAGGAATTTGATCTGAGCTGTAATACTAATTCAATAATGTATTCCCACTTCATCATCTTGCAAACATGTTGCAAATGATTTATTTTTTTTTTTAATTTTTAAAAATGTGTTTCCGCTTTAAGCATACTTTTAAGCTCTAGCAGATTAAGTTCTGGGCTTTTTTTACAGAACATAAAGTTGCCATTAACTGATACTATCATTAATAGATACTCTATTCACTTTTTTGGCAAGATAACCTCACCTGTCCTGGTATGTATCCAATTGTACAAAATATTAATTTATCTGTAACTTTATTAATAATGATAAACTGTTCAATAAACTATAACTAAACTATAGGTCAGTATAGTTTACACTTGCATTATTATTATGATATTCTATGTATTCTGCTAGAAAGTAGGGTCTTGCAAGAATACCATTTTTTTTCTTATTCTTTACAACCAGCACAAACAGAATAATGAGTTAGCTGGGCCTTGAGTTTGACCCACTACATCAGATCTTTTCCATACTTATTAGACCAGAACAAATATATACACTCATTTACCAGAAAAAACAACACTGCATTTTTTTATATTAAATCAGATTTTTATTATGCCGTCTTTCCAACGTCTTATTCAACAGCTACCAGACTGTTTGTTCTATTGAGTTAATATCCTCTTCCACATTTATATCAGAAACACAGCCTCTTGTATTGGAAACAGAAACCTGACATTACTTCCAATGAAATCAGTAAAAGTTGTTATAGACTTAATTACAAGATGGGGAGTATCCTTGGATACAGTTACATAGGTACACCCTCTACACATCATGGTACACTCCGTACTACTCAAAATACATGAAATTGGGATAGACAGACTTTTACGAGAAAATATGATGCACAATTTCTCATCTTTAATATTAAAAAATCAAACAATAAATTATATCCCCAGATAAAACTCTGTTGCAGTGCAATCCAAATAGACTCACAACCGAAGTGCTGTAAAATTGCAAGCGAGAGCAGTACTTGACTTACAGTTTCTGCGTGGGATCCATCTTGCTACAAGCTACACATAGAAAGCTACACATTTAATGTTAAACTGTACCTGGTGTGCCTTGTCCTTGGCATATTTACTTAAAATATCTTTCATCTATGAAGTATCTTATTCATGATAATGGCAACCTTCATTCAGCCTGGTTCCCACCGCAGTTCCGTTTTCTAGGCCAAACAGAGATTGCCACCATGCACAGTAATCTACTGTGTTCTACACACAGTAAATCTTCTATAATAATGCTGAGGTCAGGCATTTAACTATGAATTTAGTAGAGATGTCCAAAATTCTCGACTTTCAAAAGTACTTATGCTTTTTGTTCTGTGTGAGCAGCAATTAACAGGCAAGTATCATAACTGGGAAATCTTGCTTTGAATTTCATGGATGAAGTCTAATCCTAAAAGACTATTGTAATTTATTTCAAAACTTACACGTTACACTTAGCCACCACCACCATAAGATACATTTTATATCACATTCCAGAGGTCACAAGGCATTTAATTTGAAAGAGGTAGGTTATAAACATTTATGTAAAGAACATTATGGTTTCAGGAAAGGTTCAAAGTTTTCATTAGGAAGTTCCCAGCTTCAAAGGTGCCAACTCTATTACTTCACTTCTATAAAGATATTTTACTGATGCACTGCAAGGCTGTGAAACATAATAGCAAACAGCTGTCATAAAATAAATTGATGATTATGGATTATACTGTAGTTACATTTTGAACTGAAATGGCAATTGCTATATGAAATTATTTGGTTGCACTTTGAAGAAGATAAAAGTTACAAAGCAAACTACTAAGTTAAGTTATAGAATATTTGTGGCAGAGATGATAGAATGGTATGACTGAGAAAAGGCAAAGGATTTAAATCAGTCCAAGGAGATACCATTCATCTACTCTGCTCCTGACTGGAGAAGTATTTGCTTCAGATTTGTTTCCACAGACCCTTCTTCATCTTACTTGTACGGGCAGTCTTAATGACCTCACCAGCACCAGTGGCTTCAAAATACGTACTTACAATCACATTTCTTCCTTTTGCAAATGACTCTAAACTCTGAAGGAGGTGATGCATTGCACCACATTTCAACAGCAGCTGGGAGCAAGTTTCATATTTCATAACTTCTGTTGTGCTGTCAGATGAAGTTACCTAAAGTTAAGGTAGGCTTCCCTTAATTGTTCTTAAATAAAACTTAATGCTGGCAAATATAGCCTAAATCTCAGATTGCCTGCAACAGTGCCACCTGCCTTAAAAAAATACTAAGTTCTACCTCATAACCACAAGTTCCTGAAGGCCCAGGGAAGTCTTGAGTGAGCCCTCCCCCTTTAACAAATCCCAGAGGAGGCATGTGCCCAGAGCAGTTCTCTGGTTCAAGCAAGGAGATGGACAAGCTCTCTGCCAAGCACGTCCTGGGGCATGCAGGAGCTCGTTCATCCTTTGAGTCACAGCTCTCAGTACGATTTTATGAGGAACGTGGGTAACTTGCAGAATTGTCCCAAAGGGCTCCTTTCAAGGTGCTCCCTTTCCACAGAGACTGCCCAGAGACCCGAAGTACCATGTGAAGGGGCTCTGAATATGCTGCTGAAATCGGAAACGTACTGTTCAACGGTGTGACTCACATAAGTTGGGCAAAAATAATCCAAATCTAAACAAAATGTAAAAACAATACATACAGGCAACTTCAATACCAACTGAAATTCAAATTTTCTAGTCAGGTAATGAGGTAATGAGGTAAAGTCAGTGCATTAAGTTCTCCTAAATTTTAAGACATTTTAACACATCCTTAAATATAAAATCCCTGAAAAAAACCCATTGTTTTCTTGCTATTTCGTGTACTTTATTCAGTAGCATGTTTGCATTTGACCTATTATATCCAGATAGGCGTAATACCTAACAATTTGTCTACAGTACTGTTTTAAAAAGTCACTTCAGGATATAAAGTTTATTTCAGCCTTTTGGACCCGACTGTTCTGCTCTGGACCTGATCCATCAGCATCTGCAATAACCACCTGTTCCATCCAGAATCTGCTGATACCTAACACCTTTCTTTACTCAGTTAACCATAATTGATTATAGTATATAATAAGGACCTGGGAATTCTTAGTATTTGCCATTTAAGTCCACAAATTTGCAAATGGGCTTTATGTTTTATTGTCTCAGTGGCTAGCATTTAGCTTTTTTTTTGTATCGGGCAGATTGGCACAGGGGAGCCACAGGACCAATTTAAGCTCCAGGTTTAGGAAATATCTTCTTAGAAAGTTCAATTACTGGGTCCACCCATTCTATTAGCACTCTTAAAAGAATCTTGTCAGGCAGAATGGATTCCTAGTGGGAGGGGCTGTGAGGAGGCAGGTATGCATAAGAAATGAAAAGAGGTTTGGCCAAAGAGTCCTTTTAATCTGAGCACTCCTCCACCTTCACAATGCCTGACAGTCCAGATGGGAAGAAAGACCAAGCATCAGGATCAAGCCAAGTGCTGAACCAGCACTGAGTAGTGGAGCCTCTATTTCTCACCTGTCTAACAGTCACACTGCACAGCAAAAATCAGATTGGATTTTTAACTCTAGTGGGAGTATTTGGCCTACAAAGCTAAATAATACACTGCAAGTTTCAAACTAACTGAAAGAATTAGGAACGGTTTTTAATTTTTACTCCTACTAAGATAACGGGGAGTAAGAAGGACACCTGGAAGGGAAGCTTTAAAAGAAGTAAAGGTTAAACAATAAGTAAGTAAATAAAGGTCCCGTAGAAAGTCTGCTTTTCGGTCTAGATTAATACCACTGAAAAACCAAGTCATGTGCACACTAATTTAAAGGGCTCACCTAGGGTTTAAAAGGAATGAGAAATCTAACCTTTTCTTTTTGTATCGCTGATGAAGTATGAAACCGTTCTATACTTCCATAGTTAAAGAAGTCGACTTTACTACTTTAACAAAGTTTGTGAGAAGACTATATTTTGTTATTTGCAAGACTTCAATTGTTCTGATTTTGTTCTTTAATAAAAAAAGGAAATGAGTAGTGAAATATCTGTAATGCTGATAAAAGCTAAGGTGGTGGAGAGGGAGGGAGGCCTGTGCTCAAGAGGAAGATGAGGAGGAGTGGGGATTGCAAACATTCCCTTTGTCTGGAGCCTTAAATAAACCACTAAAGATTTGTTTCTCCATTTCTACTGCTGCCTCTCCTCCCTCTCTCTCTACACTTCTCCTCTTCCATCCCTCTCCTATCGCTTCCTTTTCTTTCATCCTTCTGAGCTGTGGCGATGCCAGGGGAGAGGTCCAGAGCAGGAGGGAAGGTCCAGCAAGTCTGAAATAAAAAAATTACAAATAAAAGATAAAAAGGATCCAGAAATTCAAATGAACACACCTTACATTTTAAAATATGCTTCCCTCTGTCACTGCAGACTTTTATGACACAGGTCCCTACAGCAGGGCTGATTCTGATCTTAAAATATCTGAAAGTGAAAAGTAGCCAGTCTTATTCTGACTGTGATGAATATTTACAACCTCCATTAATATTTGTGACCAAGTATCAAGAATTTCTGAACCTGCTTTAAAATTTCTGAGATTAAATGTCACACTATGTAGCATGTTCATTTCTGTATCAAATAAAAAAAAACCCACGGCATTCCTGAAATAACTTATTTCCTTAAACAAAACTGTAATTATTTTTCTTGTAATAGCTTCTTTCACAAGCATGTCCCTAAACAAGTATTCTTCATTCGGAGTCCCTGGACTACCTACTCATCCGGAGCAACTGACAGTTAAACCCAGTGACATCTAATAGCACAGTTGGGCTTATATGCCCTACTCTCATTGAGAAATTCAGTTGTGCTTGTCTATGTCCTGACAATCTATGGTCATGAGACCTTTATATTCCCATGACCACACTGTGCTTCTAAGTCTGAGCTGAGATGCATGAGTGAAAAAGGAAACGTTACGGTGCATAAATGAAACAGGGGAAAGAGATAAAAATTTCATGAAGTCAGCAAATCCTTGTAAATCTGTTTTATGTGAATACTGCTCAGACAATGTATTTTTGAGGGACAGCACACAAATCTAAGACAGAAAGAAATATAGATACATTATGAAGAAAAAAGATGAAGGCTAAGAGGTGGTGAAGTGTGTAACATGACACTGTAGCTGCAACTAATTGTTTAGAGTAGCCAGAGTATATTACTATGTTTATGGAAACAGTAATTTCAAAGTGCTGAGAACTCCCAACTTTTTAACTCCTCTGTAAGATTTCCAAATCTACACGAAACATTATAATGTGGCTGCGAAGGTTCAGAAGTGCATTTTATTTCATCTTGGTATTTAGGCAATTAACTCTTACTATGTTGAGTTTTGTGCTTATTCCTATCATAAATGTTTAATTTCTGATTTGGACTCAGCTTTACAGCTACCATAGAACATGAGGCACTGGCACAAGTCAGCCAGTATTTTTGCATCCCGCTGTTCACAAGGACTTGGGACAGATCTAAACTAAGTCACTGATATAAACTTTGTCTAAGAGATGGTTTATATAAATTTTAACACGCAATCTTATAAAACACGAAACTTCTCTAGAAAATTACCTGAGAGAGGGAAAACCAAAATGCATCTGCATATTCAAAACTACAGGTTTTACTGGAATTTTTTAGAACAAGTATGTACGTGAGGATATTAGCAGCATGCCATCAATAGCTATATATTTAACCTGCATTGCCTGAATCACCTCAGCTTACAAACTATTATTTTTTTTCTTTATGATTTAAAAAGCCTTCTTCAGAGCCATCTAAAACTTTAAAATTCAGGTCTTATGCCATTCATTGATCTGCTAATGATTTTCTAATGCTGAGACTATATATCTAAATTCATTTACATGTGCAAACTGCAAGTAACTGATTTCATTGCCACCCACATAATCCTTATCTTTCAACTATTTTCAAAGGTTTCTCAAGTGAGATTCAAGACAGTACCCAATACCTCGTGTCCCTGGATTACAAAACAGGATTCTGTGAAAACGCATTGAAGGATTATGTTGTAGGGTTGCATAACAAACAGTCGGAAAACTGAGTGAAGCAGTGGAGAAAAAGGTATGAAAACTTGGCCTCAGCAGAAACCTTTGGAAATTTTGTCATAGTCCAGAACAGATTCAAAATGTTTTAAAAGACATCTGCATTCCTGTAAAAAAATGCCTGCAGAAGGTTAAAAAAACAAACAAACAAACAAATCCAAAAGCAATCAATCAAGTAAAAACTTAAAGCCATGAAGATTCTAGTGGTCACAAAATAAGTTTTCAATCAAACATTGCATTAAGAAATTATTATTTCAACAGATACAGGGTAAATAAGCATGAGATTAATCTCTAGCTTCATCCAACAAAAACTCAAAAATCTAGTTTATATGTCTCGTCTAGGTTCCCTCTTTCATCTGTGAAAAGAGAAAGGTGTTTAAGGAAGGCTGTTCATCTCAGCCATCCAAAGATGCCTCTCTTGGGATGTAATCAGTAATTCTCTGAAGGTGTCTATATACCTCTATTGATTACAAAGCCCTGAGCAACTGTGTGGGACTTCAAGGACTAACTTGTAGATTGCTAAAATGATGACTAGTTTGCCTCTGAAAGCCTATTTTTTTAAACAGCAAGGTTAAGTGAGATGAATTAAGCCTTTTGTGTAAATCACTTCATCAAAAATCTACAGAAAGAAATGTTTTGACAGGAAATTTTCACCAGCATATGTATCAGTGATTTTAATAGGACCGGAGTTTAATTCTGCACCTTTCTGTTTATATATCATGCACCCAGAGCAGGGTGCATTCTAATGAACGGTAGCACAGCATGGTTTTCTCATAAAATAATAACAAAAATAGCATCAATGTCCTGATGAATTATGCTCCTAAAGCAAAAGTGACATAACATCAAAATATAAGTGCAGTTACTCTTTTCATTAAGTATAATGTATACTAATTGTCTACAACATACAAGTGCACAATAAGAAGACGCTAACGTCTTCAGAGCCAGTCTTGGAGTTGTCCCATTTACAGAACTTCTATTTAACCGGAAGTTGTATATGCAGGAAAAAAAACTTGATTACAGCCTTCTTCTGCAGTTCAAAAAAAAAAAATTGATGTACATTTATGCAGGACAGAATAGATTAAAAAACTGACCTACTGTGCAAATTCTCAAATGCTGTGTTTTACCCTGAGAAATAAGTAGCAACTGCAAGATGAGAAATAAAGTAATAACACTGATGTTTTTGTTACTTAGATCACAGTACAAATAATCCCTTTTATAGGCACCCAAACAGGAAGTTTTGTGTCTGTTTCATAGATGCTGCATGACAGTTTGCACAAAACATTTTTAAGTGTTTTATAACTTCTAACCTAATATTTATTGGGGGAAAGGTCTTCTGATAAAACAGGATAACTACGCAGAATTTCCTTTTCTTTTGTAAAAAGTAACTCTGTAGTACGGATCAAGCTCAGAACATGATGCTGCAATTATTAAAAACACAGTGTTTCATTGTAAAAGTCAGTGAATTACTATCACTCTTCTCTACCCACAAGAAGAGCTGTTAGCATTCAGTAACTCCTGAAAGCAGGCTCAGCGTGCAAGTATGCATAAAACTATCTTTGTTACTTCTATGCATTTTGGGCTTTTTCATTGTACTTATTCATATAAAGAAGGTTCTAATAAAGAGGATGCCTAGAATAGTGCAATCATTTCAGTACTTCCAAGCATCAAACTCCACAATAACACAACCAAACAGAAAGGGCCAGCATTGTCAACACTATGCAAATATAATCCTTTGAGACTGAAACTCCAACTCTTAAATCAGCCAAAAAAATACTGCATGCAAGCTATACATATGCAATGCCTCTTCCTGATCCTAAATTTACCACTATTTAACAAGATGTATGTTGTATCTATCTGATATAGATGCTGTTCAGCTTCTATGCAAAACTCCCAGCACAAATGGAGACACCTTTGGCCGAATGAACTGTGCTAGTGCGATGTTTTTCTACAAAACAAATTTAGCCTTGCTTCAGTCAGGTGAAGAATCCCATTAATATTTGATTTGTGCCAGAGAGCCCCTTTTTGTTGACCCTGCACAAATAAAGCACATGCTTGACTCAAGGGAGGATCTTGATGAAAGCAACTGATGTGACTGAGAAGGCTAAAGTAAAGGCTGTTAGTATAGGGCACAATTGGAAGACTGGAACCTAACTTTCAACAAATCACGTAATAATTATCAGGGACCAATAATTATTATTGTATCCTTTATGATTTACTGTTCTTTAAATAATAATAACAATGGCCTGTACTGCCTTTTATAAGCTATGAATGTCCAAGGGGCTGTAGACCGTTCTCAGTATTGCCCATGCAAAGCCTCAGCTGTTTTCAGAGCTCTGCATTCACTTTGTTGCTCAGAGACTGCACGTAGGTAGAGGCACCAATGACTGAGATCAGGCAGCCGCCTGGGATGTACACTGATGTAAACTGAGTTTAATCAGAGCTTTGCGTATTTTGGGAGAAAGACTCACAAATGTGCAAAGGAAAAATAAAGAGCCTGGGGAGTGTCAATTATATTCCACCATGCTCATATACACCGTTGGTCAACACACATACAAAATCCGCCTCTGCTTCTTCAAACACCCACCAGCCAAGCCACAGTAGAAATCGGGTTTACTACCATAACCGTGAAGGAACTACACCACAGCAAAAAAACTGTTCCTAAAACTAAAATGACACTGCAAAATTATTCTTGTTTGAGGCCTGACATGCCCAGTCTACACAAGAAGCCTGGACTGGATGCTCCACCATGGATCAACTTAACTCTGTAGCTTTTGTCAAGTGATAGTAGACAACATTGGTGTGTGTACATTAACTACACAGAGAAAGTTAAGCTATTCCTTCTTAAACAAAAATATTGGTTAAGCCCTAAAGGGTAATTAATTTAATGTAAGATTTCTGTTAATACTCTCACACTAAAAACATCTCTAAAATATCTATCTATACGATTCTTCTTATTAATTTGCCTATCTTTTCACCCCAGAATAACAGAATGGTAAAAACAAGTTAATTGCATTCATGCTAAGCAACCTGAGATTTACTTAATAATTTGAAGGTCTACTTGATCATTTATTTTAATTGTTGGCAGTGATTCATTGAGATGGAAAAATCACACTTCACTGTACAAAGATAAACTCTTTCAGAAAGCACTTCCAAAACTGCAGTATAAATGCTTTTGAAGGATTAAGAACATTACAGAGATTAGAGTGTAATTTTGAAATAAGAAAGAGTAAAGACGAGAAAAAAATTGTACTAATTATTCTAATATGTGTTTATGCAAAACAATAATCTTCATGCCATTTTATTCTGGTAATTATTCAAAGGTTATAAAATAATATTGGTACCTTAACAAAGGTGAGAATGTAACACTGTAATCTTCATACCATTTAAAAATAGCATTTTGTTTTCTTCTGTCAGAGAGAATCTGAGTTTGAGGAAGATACACACTAGATGACTAGGTAGATGGTGTAACGGATTACATAACTTTTCATCAGGATATAGTCAGCTTTAGCCTTCTGTTCAGAAATTCCATAAGTACTTAAAACATAAAGGATTCAGCTCCAGAATTTGACAGAGTACAGTATTCTCGAGGAAGACTAAAGGAAGTTAAAAAGATTTATCTGAGGGCAGACCTTTCAATCTTTACAGTTCTACACTTTAAACACCATTAAGCTTTTTTATTTTATCTTTCAAAACCCACAATACAGGAATGAAGACAATAGGACAAATTACACTGTAAGAAAGAAACTTCTTTTAGAATAATGCTTTTGAAGACTAGAAAGCTAAGATATAAGCTACCTGGGAAGAAACTAATAAGGAAAAGATAGTTTAAAAAGCATTGTAGCTTAAGCTGATTCAGGTTCCTCTGTTTGGTGTGAATGTAAAAATAATAAAACAATAATTAGTAGATTCTTGGAAGTCTAGAATGTTGCCGGAGAAATTTCTGACAGTCTTGTGCAGTTATGGTCTAGCCAGAGACATTCCGATTGGTTAGGCATAGTGATGGTAAGGTCTGCATGGCACAAACCCTGTTCCACCAGAAGAAGGTATGTCCACGGTACAGCTCCAGGTGGAAACATCCAGGCTGATGTGAGAGCCAGAAAATGGACATCCGTGTTTGAAGCTGAAAACAGAACAGATCATTGTGGAAGAAGGGGCTTAGAATGCAGCTGCCCTCCTTCTGCTGCAGCACAACTTTGGTGAGGGCCAGTCTCAATATCCCTTCTCCAAGCCGGCCACGCTATCAGGAACCTCTCCCCAGCGAGCAGGAAACATGAGTGAAAAGCGGATGTGGTTGCTTTCTAGAAATTCACTCTGAAGAGAAGCAGTGATGTGGATGAGGAACCTTATTGTTTAGGGACAGCGCTGGCACAAAAATAAAGGTGTGTAAACCATCTGAGAATAAATTTAGGAGAGAAATGAGGTTTCTAACAGCCGTAAGAGTGAAGCTCTGCCCAGCCTTTGTAGAGGGGCAGTGGGAGTGATGCTCCAGCTAAATTTAAACTTGAATCTGAACAAAATAAGAAGACCAGCCTAGCATCACAGCAAAACGGAGATGATGATTTCACAGGCCTCTCTAGTCCTATCTCCTATGTAGAAAACTGCAAGAAGATATATTCCCATTGCCAAGTCAGTCCACTACAGCAGCTGAAAACATGTATTTATGTGTCAGTACTCTGGCACTACACAGTCAGTAACTTGTGTTCACCTATGACGTTTTTACTTGCTAGTACGTACTGCTAATGATAGTAATAGAGGAAGAAAAGGCCTTCCAAACCTTTCAGTTTACAAACCCTTACAAAGGTATCTTAAATTCCTAACCTCTCCTGAATATCAATACAGATGTAAAGAAAAACAGAAGACGTCACATAAGTATGGACACATCACTTTAAGGAGATACTGCAGTACAAATCCATCTCTTACTAAATATAAGAAACACTTATAGAAAGTGTTTCACTTGTAGAAACAGTACTGCAATTCTTAGATAAAATTTTTATTCATCTCAAAAGTACAAAAAGTACAACTGTCTTTTACACTAACTATGGCTTTTCCCAACATGTTTTCCACATCATTAGTCACAGCATAACTATGGAAACACCAAGCTGAAACCAATTCCATCAACCCAAATCCTACTGAGCCCACATACCGCAGAAGGCAGATGTATCCTCTTTCCAAATTAACTTTTTTATTCCCATTTTAAAGTCCCTAGACTGTTTGATTTATATGACACCATAAAGCCTCAGATTGCTGCAAATTAAATATATGTATATTAATTTCCATGTTACTTAGACAATAGGTGCTTTGTAGATGAAATTCAGGTGCTGAAAATAGTGCGTTCCTAGAACTTTATTTCTCAGACTTCAAAGTAAAACTAAGTGAGCAGGATGAAACCTTCAGTCAGCAATTATCTGTACAAAATTACTCACACAAGACACCTGCAGTATTAAAGGAAAGGACAAAAGGAACAGCAAACTGGAAAGTGCAAGCCTAGTTACTTTATTTCTGTGCTTTAGCAATATGAAAAATATTTTGCTTACTGGCAGTTCCACATAATTTAAAGAAAAATTTTAGTTTAAAAATAAGGAGGGATGGAAATAAAAAGAGGGGTGGAGGATAAAGTTTCAATCACTCTTGTATTTTATTGGCTTGCTTTCAAATTAAATCATGAAAAAATAAGCAGGCTGAGTCTTCTTAAATGTGGAGTATTGACCCAACAGATCGTAACTGTTTCAGAGAAGTCATCATAATCTATCATGGAAATATCTAGACAGTGTTTTTTAGACACTTGAGTTATTGACCCCAGTATGCTGCCAAAAATATTTGATCATGTCAGAGCAGAAGCTGTACATGAATATGTGCTAAATACTTTTATTACATTTAAGCTGGAAAAAGCCACCATAAATACATGATATAGAAGTTTCTCCAAAAATAAATGGATATTTTTTTTTCAACGTGACTAATTGCATGAGAGACTGTTGAATACTTCATATATACACATTCTACTTCAAAGGAAACTGTTAAGTAACACGAATGTAAATGTAAGTGTTGGAAGCTTCAAACTTTCAGACGCATTTGTAGTCCTATGATTTGTTTTGCTTATACCACAGTGATAAAAGAAATATATCCCCTGTAACTTACTTTAGTTTCCACATCTGAATACACAGCATATCTTTACAGACAGTTATAGATCCCTAAAAGCTGTTTATATAAAACACACTAAGCAATCCCATCACAATGAACTACAGAGAACACTGCGGATCCAAGTATTCAGCACTTCAACTACAGCATAATATTGCACTAGACCTCTTTCTGCAAAAAACAATTGTCCCCCCAAAAAAACAAATCCCCAAAAAACCGAACAACACTAAAAAAACCAAACACCACAACCTGTCCTCTGGAAAAATCTTTCCAAATTCTATCTTACAGAATCAATATCCTGTCTCTACATCAGAGGCAGCCTCTGTTAAGCATTTAAGTGCCTCAATGAAAAGTAACAGTTTCTTCTCCAATCCTGAACTCTCGGTGACCGTCACGGAAAGTAACAGTTTCCCATTCCCTGTCAGGCAGTGGCATTAATAACCATCAAAACAAAACGAAACACCTTCAAGCAAATATCTGCTTCTGATTAATCTCCATCCCAATGAACAAAATTCATAAAAGGCAACCTGCTGCCTTGTTACGCCTTTTTAATAAGAGGGGCAGGAGTTGGATACGAGGGGTTTGCCGCCCTTAGGGCTCCTAAATATGCCTCCCGTGGCAGCCAGCCAGCTCTCGAGGGAGCCTCCTTCCCTGTTCCTCTCACAGCTATTTTCTAATGGATAATTTTTAAACAGACACACACAAACACACACGAGTCACCACAATAAAGGGCTGAGGTTTTTGTTTCTGTTTCAAGTTCTGTAAGTATTTACACTCCTAAGCAGGATCTCAAGGTTTCACCCAGTTTGGGTTTGGGATTTAAGGTGTTTTTCTAAAATGGGAAGGGGGCGGAGGATGAGGGGGGGCCGGGATTTTTTTTTCCCCACCTGCCTTCTCCTCTATACAGCACAAGAAACACCTTTCTTCAGCTGAGCCGACCTAAGCTCAATTAGTGCAACATTTCCCACACATTCAAGCAATCACGAGGCAGAGATATTTAGTTCAGTTCTCATGTGTATTGCGCAGAAACCTTTAGTTAAGGGTGGAAAGAGATTTCTTTAAAAAAAAAAAAAAAAAAGATATCTCACAATTTAATTTACACAGCGTGGAAACGCCTACAAGGAGATGAAGTACCTGCACTGGGGAGATGTTCAGTTGTTCACTTCATCTTCCGTTGACAAGGAAACCAAACCGCACTTCATTCTCCAGGAAAACCTTCCACTGCCATCATTTGAAAATGCATTTATTTGTATATATGTATATATCTATCATCATCATAATCATCATGATAATAATAACCATCATAAAATACTGCTGGTAAAAGAATGAAAAAGTCAAGGTGCAAAATGTGCAAAAGTAAGGATCATCTCTTTGGCTTTCTGTTTTGCTTTGTTATCTTAAAGGAGGAAAAAAGTATTTAAAAACGATAACTGTAACACGCTGCAAGAAAAGTTTCACATTATAAACAGGCATCAAAAAACGAAAAAGAAGAAAAAAAAACCCTGCTGATTGCATTGTAAAAAAAAAAAACAAAAAACCAAAACCAACCAATAACAAAAATAATAAAATCAACATCTTGCTTTGTGGCTTCCACCAGTATTGCAAGAGTACAAACTCTCTGTAAACACTGCTGTAAAATGAATTTGCAATTCCCATCTCTTTATGAAAAAAAAACCCTTAAAAAACACCCAAAAATAAAATACCACCAGAGAAAATCCTCTGCAAAAAAAATAAAAAGAGTTAGAAACATGCCTTTTCTCTTATCTTTAAAAAATAAGCATCATATTTCACATTGCTTTTCCGTGCCACAACAAAACCAGTTGCATATATAGATATATAGCTACTAAATGTATACCAGTTGTTGCTGGACTGGCAAGTCTGTATTATAAATATTATCATTTTTCATTCCCAGTGACTCCCGGCCCCAGCAGCACCTTTTGCTCACAGTTTAGTAACCATCACATGCTAGGAAAAAAAAAAAAAAAAAAACTTGTCATCAGTAAAAGATCAAATCCATTTAAACAATAATCAAAGAGGAAGAAAAAAAAAAAAAAAAAGAAGAAAAAAAAAAGCAACCAAAAAAAAACCCAAAAGGAAGAAAAAAAAAGGACAAAAATAGGAGGACAAGAATGTCAGCGGAAAGGTACTCACCGAGCGGGAGTAAAAGGGAGGAATAAAAATGAGAGTTACTATAAAATACAGTATGGCGGTGGAAGAAGGAATGAGGCGCTTTTTTTTTCTCTCCTCTCTAGTCTCTGCCTCCGGCAACCGCCACGTGATCCCGAGCCGGGCAGACTCGCAGCCGGGAGGGCGCAGCGGCGGCGGCGCCGGGCGCGGACCCAGCGCGGACCCAGCGCGCCGCGAGCCGCCCGGCTCCCACCACCCCCCCCCGCAGCCCCCCGCCCCGGCTCCCCGCCCGGCCCCGGCGGGGGCTGCGCGCACGCACTCTCCCCGGCGCGGCTCTGGGTGCGCGGGCGGGCGCGTCCTGCGCGGCGGTTCCCCTCGCCCGCCGGCTCCTTGCCCCACGCCCTCTGCCCGGGTGGGGGGTGCCGTGCCCCCCTCCGGTCCAGCGCCGCGCTGCCTCGCGCTCGGGTTCCCCCTCCTGCCGTCTGCGCGGGGATCCCCCCGCCCCGATTCCCCGCCGGCAGCTCAGAGCGTGCAGGGGCGCCCCGGCGCGAAGGGGGGGACTCCCGCCGGGTCTGTGCGCCGGGGCACCGCGGGGGGGCGTGCATGGGGGGCCCCTCCTGCCGCCCGAGCCGTGCGGCGGGGCGCGGGTGCCGCGCTCGGCCGGGGCTGAGCCGCGCTGCTGCCTCCGGCGAGCGCTTCACGCGGGGCGCGAGGAGCACAGGGACCCACGGTCCCATCTATCATTCGCTCTCTCGCCTTGCTCCCTGCCCTGTTTCATGGCCTCTCCCTCCTGCCGGTGGCAGCGGTGATGCTTCTCATGACAAAGTTGATGACCGAGGTGGGAAGGAACAAGTGTTTTCGGAGGGGTTCGCTCCCGGGGCGCGCGCTGCCCAGAGCCCCCGCGGGCACAGAGGCGCCGGGGAAGGGTTCGGGGTTGGGCCCCGAAGCAGCTCTGTGGTTGGCCGGAGGGGAGCTCTCTCCGTTTTCCTTTGACAGACAAGAAATCCACCGGAGCCGGCTGGATGCTACTGCTTCTGAGAGTTTCCTCAAGACGCTTGCTTTTCCCTTTTTTAGCTCTCCTCGCCTGTCTCCTTATTAACAAACACAGCAGTCGCAGCGAGCGGCGGCTGTGGCTGAGAGCAGCTTCGCTCTGGCTCCGGCAGAAGCAAAACCTGCGCACAGCACCGCCGGCCCCAGCCCGCTGCCCTGTCTCGGCCACCAAAGGTTGCCTCCTCGCTTCACTGCTTCCCAGAAAAGCTCACAGCTGGTAACCTTACCAAAAACTTACTTAATTGCCGCTTCTGCATTAGGAGGAAAAGACACCTCTACGAGATGAATTGTGAATTAGATGTGTGTATCCATAAACCAGGAATTGTGATGGAGGGAGCAATCTAGGTAATGCTTCCCTGCTCCCTCCTACCCCATTTTTCCTCACTTTTTCTTAAGAGCCCCTCTCTTTTCATCCGGGTCAGGATTCAGGGGATATAGCCAGGTTATTATTGTGGAAAAATTACTGTGGCCAGTACGAGGATGCCCTGCTATATAAGAGACTGGTGAGGGCACCAGCCTGCCTTCTTCATATCCTCACACAAAGCTTTTCCCCTTGCTCTCACCTTTTCTTTCTTTCTTTCTTTCTTTCTTTCTTTCTTTCTTTCTTTCTTTCTTTCTTTCTTTCTTTCTTTCTTTCTTTCTTTCTTTCTTTCTTTCTTTCTTTCTTTCTTTCTTTCTTTCTTTCTTTCTTTCTTTCTTTCTTTCTTTCTCTCTTTCTTTCTCTCTTTCTTTCTCTCTTTCTTTCTTTCTCTCTTTCTTTCTTTCTCTCTTTCTTTCTTTCTCTCTTTCTTTCTCTCTCTCTTTCTTTCTCTCTCTCTTTCTCTCTCTCTCTCTTTCTCTCTCTCTTTCTTTCTTTCTCTCTTCTTGAGTGTTCCCAGAAAATTGAAATAAATGCTCGCTTTCTTCTTTGCCTTCAGCTTCTCTTGGAACATATAAAAAAGAACACTGGCTGAAGTTTAAAAAAATGTGTATAAACAGTTATGTTTTCTTGCTTGTTTTTTATTTTGGCGCTAGTCTTGTTCTGGCATTTCATCCTAGTCCTTGTTGTTCTCTCCCTGCTAAGTCTGACTCTTGGCAGTAGAGCTGTACATCTGAGAATGTTTAAAAGAAACAAACAAACGAAAGGAAGTCTTTAAAGAATCTGTAAATCTACAAGAAATGAAAATGTTTGTTGAAAACTAACTGACTTAACTGTAGAATGTTGTACATACATATGTTAATGAACTTGATATTGACATGATGATATTACAGACTGTCCCATCTTGAGATTTCAGTTGTGGGAGATGTTTTTCCTTGGCATGGTACCACATGCAGAAATACAATTCAATGGCTGAGGTGTTTTTTAAATGATATTTAACATCAAAACATGTTTGCAGAATCAAGGCCTGAATTACAGTCTCATTTTGTTGTTTCACATTGATACATATACAGGAAACTGGATATATACATTTTGAACAATATATTTTATGCATTATTTACTCAGTAAATTCCGAGACCTAAGAATAAGGTAAACACAAATATATATATGTTTTCCTTTTCAATGTGTATGTATTGATTTGTTATACTGTGAGTGAGTTAAAAAGTCATTATGATACATTGGGTAAATTTGGATATAAACACTAAAACAGGGCTTAAGGGTGGCTTTAAATCCCAGGGGCAGTGCAGTGATCTAGATCCCAGGGTCTAGATACAGAGCTGAGGGGGATCCAGGCTCAGAAACTGCAAGAAAAAAATCACTTCCAGCTGTATTTCGTATTGTAAATATTGTGAAAATGAACTGATTGGTAAGGACAAAACCTTAGGTTTACCTAAGGAATGACCAAAGTATGCTTCTGTTACTTTTCTGCTTACAATCCATTAAGGTGAAGTAAGCACTAGGGAGCAAGAGCTGCAAGAAGTTTGGCAGGAATACATTTGGAATAGGTTGCAAGCAAGCAAGTAGGAGCTTGGGAGAATGCTGTTTTTGTAGACTCCCAGGAAGTCTGTTCATCAGTGTCTGCTTTCTGGCTACTCCTGCTGGAAGTTTCCTCCAAGAACGGTTGTACATTTGATGCTGGATCAAAATGAGGGAAAATTCAGCACATTGCCCACGTTATAGCTTGGTTATGTGCAGTGCTCAACAAAGTATACAGTGAAAGAATGCACTTGAAAAAGAAGGAAAACGAGTGTCACTTAGATAATTTCCAGGGTGTATATGTTCATGTGTAATGCATGCAAGTAAAGTACCTGCTGGCATTTTTCAGGCTTTCCTTCAGCAGGACAGCCACTGAGCTCCAGTGCAACGTGACTAAAAGTTGACTTCAAAAAGTAACCAAGAATTCTGGGCAGAAAGTGTATGAAATAGCACTTCTGTGGCTCTGTGTTAGCTACCAGGCCAGAGATGCTTCCTAAGGTTCCCGAAGCATTATACTTAACATTCAGTGCTCTGTGGTTTATGCTGGGCTTACTGTTGTTGTTAGTCATGCCATACAATCCAAATATTTCACATCCTTTTCCTGCATCTCTGCAGTACCACGCCCTTCCCCCACCCCCCTCCCTGCACCCCCCCTCAGATGCCCCTGTAGGAACAGAAATAAGTACAAGCTAAGATTACTTCGTTGCCTATAATCTGTTTCTCTTGATTGCATTTAAACATCTTTGCTCTCAGCACAGGTCTGCTGGTATATAAACACTTTGCTTCAGCAATTTTCTTCCCTTTCTACTGATGCTACTATTGGAGGTACACATACTTTTTTTTTTTTTTCACATCACTTTCACTGCGCTTACACTTTCCTAAAATAAAGAAGCTTCTCTTTGCAGGTAGTAAGCAATTAGTTGGAGTCCAGCACTGTCATCCTGTCTTTGCACAGATCTGTCGGCATGACTCAGCAGCCTGCAAGCCTGAGATGAAGTTGCATTTACTAGTATCTCCTATTGCACTGGCAGCAGTCAGCTAAAACAATATCAGATGCAAAAATAGCAACAACAATAACAATAATGATAAAATAATTAGTGGTCCTTTTTGCAAATATAACTGCCTGACCCTGCTTTATTGGCTAGTATATCTGTAATCCTTTGGAGACCATCCAGTATAGTATAGTGTAACTATAAAGTTATAAGGTGGTGGGGTTATTTTTTTTGTTCATGTTGTTTGTACCTATCATGACAGCAGGAAAGGGAAAACTAGCTGACTGGCAATAAGTACAAAATGAAAGAATTACTTGAAGTTGGCCAAGATATTACATCGTTAAACTGTTAAAGGAAGAGAAAATTCAGTATTTGTCAAACTTTCAAATAATATAGTTAGTTTTCATTTAAATCCTTTATGTCTTGGTTTTGTTCTGATTGAATTGCTATACCTTAGAGAATATCAAACTGAACTGCTTCACATTTTCAAAATCAACTCCAGTTCATGTTGATAAATATGGGATATTACTTTAGACTGAAACATATTTTTTAAAAGACTTTTCCTTCATCTGTTTTTCTCTGCGTGTTATCATTGTGTTTATTGCTCTTTTCTACAGAATCATTGTTTTTTTTCCACAAAATTCTGCATTTTTTCTTCCACCTGTCTTACACACTTTTAAGACACTTTATTTATCTATGTAGTAAACCTAACTCACTTCTTCTATTGCCGCCTTTTCAGCTGGAATTTCCAAGTGGTAGAGCACAATGCATGTAAAAAAGTCTGGTAAGGAATGATAGAAGAAATAAGAGTAAGCAGCTCTGTTTAAAAGAGAGCAAATAAAGTACCTGAATGTTAACCCACTGTGTAGGGGAATGGAATAAAACAAAGGAAACCCAACACTTTCGTGGCAACCTTTTTAAGTTCTTTTGTTATGTTAGAGGGGTTTTCAGGAGGGAGGAGGTTATACCTTTTGAATGTTTTGTATTCTGGAAAGTTTCATCTTTTAGCTCTTGTGTACTATGCTTTGAAACAATCATGATCAAAGCACACAACATGCAACAAACTTTATGTCAAAATTACTGTTTTCACATGGTATTTTATATAAATAAACCAAAAGTGAAATCTACATTAAAAATCAGTGACAATCAGAGAGGGTTCCCCAAACATCTTTCTGGCTTCAGAATTGTTGCCTTTTGCTCTTTTATTTTTCTCTTTTCTTGATAGGATTAATTAACAAATACAACTTATAATGGCCATGTCTCAGTTTGTGAGTTTTGCAATAAATAAATCTAGGAATAGTGTGAGATGAGGCAGCTTATGATCAAATTCACTGATCTGCAAATTGTGGGGTATGGGCCAGAAATAAATGGTGCTGATGACCGGTACTCGTGGTGGAATGGAATGACACCAAAAGCTGAGAGAGCACACTTACAGGGTTAATCAGACACAACACCAGAAACTGTGCCTTTACAAGAACAAGTACTAACTCAAGAAGAAAAAAAATATGTGGCGCAGAAGATTAAGAAGAGAGAGATAAAAAGAACATTTTTTTTTTTTTTAGAAACCTGACTTCAGAAATAAAAACAGGAAAGAAGAACTTTGTGTTCTGTGAATATGATCTGACATGCTTAGTTTGGACACCCATCATTTCAACAAACTTGTTACGTAAACCTTTTTAAGTTTGGTTTAAGTGATTCAGCAACCATAACCTGCCTCTGTGTCAGTCAGAACTCAGCTTACCAGACGTTAATTCATCTCTCTAAATTTACAACAAACCTTGTCCTTCTTGCCTCCAGCTTCTTCAGTTTACACAGACTTCTCCTTTACTACAGGGCATCCTGAGTACCATTTGTAAGTACTGTATAATGCAAGAAGAGGTGAAGAAATAAATATATGACTATACAGCTGGTCTTTATTATAATGATTGCGCACTCAGAGGTGAAATTAGGTTGCATAGGCAATTCTAATCCAGGAATCTCCTGAAAAAAAAAAGGAATTTTTATTAGCATGCTACTGTTCACAAACATCTTTGTGCATGCAGGAAAAGCACATATATCCATACATAGGTACCCCTGCATCACATAACCTGTTCTAATATTTTCTCTCTTTTACGCTGCATTCTAGTTATGCACCAGAGCTAATCTTAACTGGCTAATGAGATGGGATGTGATCGCAGTCCATAGCAGTATGGCTGGAGGCTAGAGGATTTTTGTATGTATTGTTTTATTCATGTGTTGTCCTGGAGAGGACTGGAAACATCACAGAAGAGTGTTAAGCACTCACTGTCAGCCTCTAGGCAAAATACAGGTAAAGGACTCCTTCAAAATTTAAGTTTTTTTTTAAATGGAAAGGCAATTTCTAATAGAGGCATATCTGACTCTAAATTTGTCTGACTTACATAAATGCAGAAAATTTCTAGATGGCAGAAGACTTACTTTATAATTCCAGCAGGTAAGTTGAGGTCAGTAATTTTGAAAACATATATCGGCATGCTAATTAGCATTTATTAATTTGTCTTCTTTTATTTTTCTTCTGAATAGCACAAGTTCTTTTTCATGATCACAATTTCTTGTCTCCATCCTTCTCTTACCAAGTATTATGTTCTAGGACAGCATCCCTTTGTTCCTTTGAGGTATATCAGTAGCCTGTGATACCATGTAGCAAATCTGTACAAGACAGATTTCTCTTTTCCCTCCTTTCGCAGTGCACCTGCACTAAGACTGTTGGGGTTTTGTGTTTGGCTCTTTCATATAGTTATATCTCTTTGAGAGCCTTTCAGCTTGTAAATGACTCATGCAGCACACTCCCTTCCTTCTAGCCAACATGGAGAAAGCCTGGAAAATTGTACTTGGGAATGATTCTACTTCTGACTTACATCACAAGATTACTTCCATTACAGGATAATGCCCAAAGGCACAATCCAGCCTGAAATACATAGTCATCATGAAACATACAAAATAGAATTCGTCTTAACAGAAGTTGCATACCTACATTACTTTGCAATTCTAATGGGCTGTATCTCTTCTACTGCACACACAGACCAAACGGCACTGGCCACGGTTTTAGTCTGTACACGGCACTGTTACCAGGAGCTCAGTCTCCAAAATCCCAAATGAAGTGTCACATGGTGAGTGAATGTGATCCTGTACTCTTTGCTTTCCAGGTTCCTCAGTTCTTACAGCACTTTCATCAGATGAACATCCTTGAACAACAACAAAAAGATCTCAACCCCCAAAACAAAACAAAACAAAACCCCAAACAAGCCAGGAAAGCCTGCATGACAGCACTTAACTCATTAGGAATCACAAATGTATTGCTGGTGACATATGATATTCATTGATTGTAAATTTTTGAAGCTAATATTTTTCTAAATTAATTTGGAAATGCCTTGCAACTTTAACAGCAAATTTTAGATAATTTTCAGTTCTTTAGAATGCAGAACAGAACATGAGTACAAAAGGAGAAACATCACATAGGTTATTTCTAGAGAAGGTACTGGGTTTCCCTAAAAATTCATTTAAAGAAAAATCTGTCCTCCTGTGTCTTTTGAAACTGCTAACATGCAACATTTTTCTGTGCAGCAGACCTGCTCAAGTACAAAAGGATGTCTATCAGAAAACTGTGGAAGGTGTTGGTAGAAGAACATTTTCTTCAATTTTGAAGATACACATGGGAAATGCAACTACAAACATTAAGGTCACTTTGGAGGAAACAATTGTTGATAGCTCTGATTTTAGAGGGTTTCAGAGGAACAATTGTGAGTCTCTCAAGATGGAATTATAAACTTTTACAGGAATGCTAGTTCTTAGCCAACACCTACCATATTAGGAAAGTTACCTACAGTGCAATTGAGAATACCAGTAACATAGCAATTCCACAATGAAGCAGTAAATCAGTATCAGTAATTGGGTAATTGGGTAATATTAGGTATACAAAGGGAAGGTAGAAATAAGAAAGTAACATATATATATATGTGTGTGTGTGTGTGTATATATTTACTTTCTCACACCTGCTTAATATTTTTTCCCTCTGCTCTGCAACTTGACTGCAAGTTGGAATAAAATGCGTTTATTTTCATATATTTCTCTCTCATCTACAGACTGTCTTACATATCTGTTCAAAAAGGAAGTATATATCCTTGGTTTATAGTAATGCTGCTAGGGATTTGCACTGCAGCTCAGAAAGAATAATATAAACTCAGAATAAACCAGTGGGTTCTGGTGACCATTTTTATGAATGAGAATGACAAATATAGAGGGAGGAGAAAAGGAGGAAATTGGGAAAAAAATGAACCAGTCTGAAGATTGCGAAATGTAATACTGTTGATAATGTAAGCAATCTTCTAGAATACTAATTACTGATTGTTTCTAGAATCCTAATTAGAATATAAGCATTCAAATAATTTGTAGCAACAAATAAATATGTGCCTTGTAAATAGGTTGTTCATTTTTCACAACAGAACAACATTTCCACCCTCTGTCTCCATATAGTAATTGTCTGCAGGTAAGAAGCATATTCTGTGATCGTTATTTGATATTATCTTCCAGCTACAAAAAAGCTGTATGTTAATGTAAAAAATAATTTCACGCTGAATATAAGCAGCACACACATTTTTATGTCCATTTTTCTTTCATGAGTTATAATAATGTACGTACACATAATATAAATAGACAAGCAAAACATACTATTTAAATAATTTCAATCTGTAGGAAAGCAAGGTTCTGAAAAATAACATGAGTTTTACAAGCATTCATTTAAGTGATCTTCATACAAGTAGCAGTATTGATTTGAAGTGATGCTTTTGTGAGTAAACACTACTTATATTATTAAAAAATTGCAGGAAATGTTTCCAACTCAGTGGAGATCCCTTTTGGCCCGACCACCACTTCAAGCTGTGGGAGGAATTTTTGCAATGTGGATTGCCATTAGCTTTTTAAAGCTGAAAATACTCTTGTAGCTTCATCAATTTGAAAAACAAGAGCTCTGCTTTAAAAAAAGTCTGAAGGTTCAGGAGGAAATAATGATGGAGTAGAAGGATAAAGAAATGAGCAAAAGCTTTATCATGATACATTTTGTTTAGCTCTCCATTTTTTAATTTAATTTCATTTCTATGAGGGTGAGGCAGGGACTTAACGATTAGGCTCCTGATAGGCATGCCACCTCTGACTTCAGCCTAGACAGCCTGCTCTACTGTTTATTTTTCTCTGCTTCTCCACCTCTCTTCTGCTAGAGGTTTCTCAGATACAATGACATAGCTGCATATACAGTTGATCTGGTTTTGTCAAAATGATCCAGATTTTTTTAAAAAGGTCCACTGTTAAGAAGGTCCACAGTGTTTAAGTGGAAAAGGATCACTAAATATTAGCTATACATGCTGTTATGCTTGGAAGTCTGAAGTGATGCTACCAGCTGGAAAGGATTAGTTGTGACAAACAATCATCTTGTAGATGACAGCTTTCTCATTGTGTAGCCAGATCAGCATATTTAAATTCACGTTGTTTAAAAAAAAAAAACAAACAAAAAGACATCCAAAAATGTAATGGAAGGTATAGACTCAAGAGTTCCAAAGAAAATTTGGAGAAGGTTGAACACTCAAGGAAGAGGTTTGAATTCGGATAAGCAGCCAGTAAGCAACCTGCAATATGGTTTAGAAGATAAGTAAGATATATTTTTTTCAACCTTTTTTGAACATTTTTAAGAGAGAAAGAGAAAGTAAACCAAGTAATAGAGGTTAGGGAGAAGCTGCAGGAGATACAGGTGAAATCTGTCAGAACTGGAGGAAAAGGATAGAGAATTAAAGCCAAGAGGAAATCATGAATGCAGATAGGGAAGTGCTTCAAAAAGTAAAAGGAGGGAAAAAATTAGAGCTTGGGTTAGAATTGCCTGAAGCAAGAGAAGTGAAATGTTTTAGGTCAGGCCATCGGCATTTGTAATTGTGGAAAGGAATTTTTTAATTCAGTAAGGTAAAAAAAATAGGTAATCACAGAAACTATGTGAAAGTTCTAAGAAGATAAGCAGTGTTATGGAGTATATTGACCTTATAATAAAAATAGAGTATGTCTCACAGCAGTAATATTCCTCTTGATAATTTCCCAGAGACTGCATTTGGCAATTGGTTTGGCATTTTTGGAAAGGTAAAGTAGAAAATCATAGGTTATGAGGTGTTCATCTGTGAGTGCTGAGATTTTATACAGTCTCAGAATGTGCATAGCACTTAATAGACTTGGTAAGGAGACAGGACAGTTGGCAGCTGGATAGGAGTGAGGAACACAAGTTGCTTCAATAATGTCTGTGTTGTGTAGCTTTAAGTCACTGAATTGCCAAATGGAAAAGTAAAAGGAATTTCACTCTATTTGATTTATGATCAGTAACTCATTACCATGGCAGCCAAATCCTTAAAATATTTAGATTTGCTTTTGTAATCTGTTCAAAGACTAAAGCTCTCTATTGTCTTCCCTTCTCCAAAGACAAGGAACAATCATAAAGTATGTCTCAGGAGTATCTATAATTCCCAGAGTTTGAGCCTGCACAAATGAGAGTAAAAACCTTTCTTCAGTCTGATAGAATCCCCTCTGAATCTGTTGACTGAATGCAAAATAAGTGTGCATGGAGATGGACCAGTCTTTACCTGTCTTTTCAGAGAGGATTGAGTTCTGTCTCACACATCTGTTGGCTTCACAAGTAATTTTAGTTACTTATGCTTTAGAGAGAAAGAGAAATTCACAGTGCATGTCTTTGCAGCTCATGTCCTCTGTGTGTGAACAAATTCAATAGTTCCTTTTAGTTAGTATGTAACTCTTTAAGATTGTTTTGTGTAATTAGTCCTGTGCAAATCTTCATTGCACAGAAAACTATGCAGTACATTTCTATAACCCACCAATGCATTTTACTAAGCACTAGAGGGACTGCAAGGTGATTAGATCATTAGAACAGGATGAAGAACACAGCACGCAGCTGATGTTCAGGTGCTTCTCAGTGTTTCCACATATCAATTTTCCTTACTCAAATGAACTAGGATTTCTTCTGTAAGAGAAATATGCATTGGTTGCTACAAATGTAGTCAAGAGAAATAGCATCTTCAGTGTTTTCTGCTTTGACTAGCATAGATTTGTCATAATGGAAATGCTTTCCTATTTGGCTTTTTCCTACTTAAGTGGATTGGACTAGTGTGGTTATATACACAAATGGGAAGCAATGGATGTGCAGACCGGGAAACTGTTTACTTCACAAGACATAATCAAGGCGCCTTGGGACTAATAGTTTTTGTGCTTGTAAATAGAACTTTTCAATATCTACATTTGAGATCTACAAATAATATGTTAACTTTTCTCAGGGACATGAACAAGCGTATCTTCTAAATTTGAAGTATTGAAATTACTGCTATTGTACACAATTTGGAAGTGGATCCTTTAAAATATGTAATGCTTTCTTGTTTTGTCACGAACATTGACTAGGGACTCTCAAGGGTTATTGAAACTATAGCCTTAAGTTAAGATTGTGTGTAGATAAATTTTCTATGCAAAGAACTTGAAGACAAATAATGAGCTTATCAATATTATGCCTTAAAACATTTCTTGTACAGGCAGTACACTGGTTTCCCTTTATGGGAAATTGTTTTGGAGTAAGCTGGAGACAAGGAGGTTTGGAATATGCCAGGACAAAAGCTGTGTCTTTTCTCCAGAAAGGGGATGTGACATAAAAGCAACACTCCACTATGTATTTCCCTTCCTTGAAGAGCAGAGAAAATAAAAGATTATGAATTCCTGGCTGACAGAGAAACTACATCTTAATACTTTGCTTCCGCGAGTAAAGGTAAGATTGCATGTGAAGTACAGTCAATCTTTCAACATGGATGTCTTTGGAGTTCCAGTCTTATTAATGTGAAAACATCCTTGTAAACATTGTACCTCTGCAAGGGTTTGTAAAGGGAATAGACTTTTCAATAGACCTGCAATGCTTTCCGAATTCTTGCTAGAGTATTTCTGTAGACCCGTGTAGTTCGTTGATTGTGTATAACACAACAGCAACGTTTTTCTTTACTTTTGATCAGTGGTAGTGTTGGTGCCTGCCTTTGGGAGCCCTCCCTGTATATGCTAACATTACAGCTCTCCTTTATGCAAACTTGTTCCGCTGAGCCAACATAATGGCAGCTTCTAGAGAAGGGCAGAGAGGAAGGTGTCACATCTGATGCCTCACTCATCCAAAGTAGAACTTGGAATTTAATCTTTGAGATTAGTGCTTAAGAACTCAGAGCTCTGGAGTCTGGATTTAGGCTTTGCAAAAGTCAAGCTATGTAATTATTTGAAAGCTGAGTGCTCAAACCCAAGAAGCTGAGACTTTGCTGAGCAAGCTAAGTGCAGCTTTTAATTATGTTAGTTTGTAATTTCTAAAAATGCACAATAACATGTATATAGTGTGGTATAGTATAGTTTAGTTACGAATGGCTATATTTTCCTGATGATAAGAACTGATAAATCAGTTAAATGCATTAGCATAGTATATAAAAATTTTGAATCATGTTATTCATGAGACAGCTGCCTAGTCTCTCTGTGCAAAATATGCTTGTGACAAGAGGGAATGATCAAAGACAGCTCAGATATGTATGGATCAATGCTTGAAGTTCCCGACTGCAGTGAACAATCTGAGAAACTGAGCCCTCTGCAGAAAAACAAATTAATTCAGTCTTATTTATGTACATTTGACTTTTTAAAAGTTTTAATGAAAGATGAGTTTATTTGGATTCTTTTGTGCTTTAAGTTTTATTAGCAGTTTTAATAAGTACAGATTTATTTTCCTTTCTGGAAAAGAAGCAAGAGCTTATGCTTCTTGATTGGCATGCTTTTTTAGATGGAACATCAAAATTAGGTAATAATTTCTCTTTACTTATTTCTCTTCTCTTTAATAAGTTTAACAGGACTTTTTTTTTTTCTTTTTAAACAGCTCGTAATGTGAAAATAAAGCTGGATGTTTGAAAGTGTCAGTAAACCTCTGCTTCTTGTGTGAGGGTTTCAGATTGCTGGGATTTTGTTGACTAAATTTTGTTGTGATGTCCTGAATCAGTGATGATGGACACATGTACACAAACAGCTGAAACTGAATATTTTGAAAAATACAATCTCATAAACCCACTAGATCATGAGAATAAATAATTTGAGCTGTTTTTCAGTAAATTTACAAAACTTTACAGCTACTGATCTAGTCTTAAATTTAAGGAAAGTAGCTTTCTTCTGTTCTATATAGTCACTTGCTTGTACCCACTTTTTGATTCCGTTGATTTTAGCTGTCTGTATGAGATAGATGCTGATTCATAAAATGTCATCTGTGTAAACTTCATCTTTGGTTTTATTACTATTCCTGCAAAAGGTGATACTGAATTATCAATATTGAATTGGTTATCCTGCATTTTGATAAATAGTGTAAAAGCAGCTTTCCACCATAATTGAAATTATATTTGGCCTGGTGTAAATGAAAGCAGAATCTGCATTGTTTTATTCAAACAAATCTCTTGTTTCTAGTGTTATACTGATGTATTAAACCTATGTAGAGTATTTACTGTATATAAATATATATAATTATTATCTATTATAGATAGATACACCAAGATCTTTTAATATAGGAACTTTCATAGATTAGGCTTCCTACATGCCTATTTGAATATGGGAATGATTTGGTAGCTGCTGACAATTTTAGAGTTCATTTAATTCCTGTCATTCAGTTTAAACAGGATTCAGTCAACTGAAGTTTTACATTCCTGTCCAAAGCTTTTTTTTTTTTTTTGCTTATGGAAAGATGCAACCATGCAAATACCATGTTAAAACTACATTGATTTATGTAGAGAGAAATTGTTATTTAAAGATTCTCACTATTCTTTTCTCTCTTCTTCTGAAGGTCTGAAACACAATGCAGTAAATCTAACTTGCATAAGCAAAATTAATTGGACTACTCAATTTTTTTACTGTAGTGCCACTTGTTTGTTAATGTAATTTAGTGATAACATTAATGGTAGGTTAATGTCTATAAAATCACACAGATAGTTATCAAAAACAGTTAAGGTTTTTTACTTAAGCTACTAGAGTTAGATTAAAGTTCTTTGTAACTACCATGACAGATTGCCTAGTTCATCAATACTCAAACAGTAGAGAAGTGAAAGTGTATAGATTAAAACAGAACAAGTTGCTGGAACGTAAAAAAAAAGACTTGAAGGAGAATCCTTAGAAGTGGGATTTTTTTTTCAGCTGGAAGTTGAAAACATGTGTTTGCATTGCTGAAGGCAAGACAGGATTTAATATGGCCATCTTAAGGAGTATTTTCCTAGAACAAAGTGTCCTTGAATAGTTGTGATCAAAAATCATTGCTACGTATAATTTCTGCATGGAACTTTTCTTACCATCAAGTGATTTAGAAAAACAATATTCTTCAGATGTTGTGGCTTAGAAGATACTGCAAAGAACATGTTTGAGAGGAATTAATTTTTGATTTTCAAAAGAAATCTATAGATGAGATGATGATGATGAGATTACAGATCCTTTAAAGAAGAGAACCAAAGTAATGCAATGCTCTTAACTTGTCATGAATTTGACAATGTTTCCATGAAATCAACAGTTCATCTAGAAAGGAGGAACTTATAAAAAAAAAAAAAAAAAGATTGAAGTTAACAGAAAAATCCTTTTGGGTAATAATGACTTATTGAATAGCACTTGAACAACTTTTTCTCTTCTACAGCCCAGTATTCAGCTGGGAAAATGTCTGTACTTCTTACTTTCCAGCTGGCCAGTCCTTGTTCATTTGTTCAGGCCCTACCAGATCCCTGTCAAGAGGAACAACAGTGTTCAGGCTTTTCTAAAAGACTCTTGATTGCCTAATTCCTGCCAGACTTTCACATATTGCCCCTTCGTCTTCAAAATCTAAATAGATTCCAACAGTTAAAAATAGCACAGAAAATAAGATTAAAAAGGTAGGTGTTAAAAAGGTACAGCAGAAATGAAGTTTCCCTATCATTACATGATGGATATCAGATAAAGATTTAATTCCTCACTTTTTCTTTTATTCCATGCAGAATCCTGACCATAACAGAGCACACAACAGTAATGCAACCAGGCAAAATGACTTGTGATGAATATTCATTTTGAAGGGAAAAGGTGAAACTCTTCTGAATTATTGAGAAGGGTAGAGTGATCAAACACGCTTTTTCTAAGGAACTCCTATCACTTCTGTTCTACTTTCAGAGCCTCATTTTATTTCATCATGAACATTTTGCATTTATAAAGTGCCTACCACTGTGGTATGTGAAGCCATGAAAACAGCAATTGGATTAAAACTGTGAAAGACCAAGGCAAATCAAAGAGTTTAAGTAACATGATTCATACACCCAAATTCAAGAGACTATCCCTCAAGGAATGACATTATTTTAGCACTGAATTATTTCTGTAATTTCTCTTTCTTTCTGAATTTGACCTCTGTGTCGGGGGTGTTTGAAGTCATAGACTATTGATAAAGATATCAGGTGGCTTTAACCTTCCTATAGATACTGTCCTGGTCTGCTATATTGGGGAAGGTCTCCTGTACCTTTTGCTTCCCTCATCCCTATTTTCTTCAGTTCTGTGGCAGAAGACCTCTCACAGTTCTCCTCTTCAGCAATTTACTATGCAGTGCCCTCAGTCAATACAGTCTCCTCTACCGCATGTCTGCCCACCACCTACAGTGAGACACAGTGAAAATGCTGATGGCCTGTTTCCTCTATGGGAAGAACGAAGAGGAGGAAGACCAGTGGATGACAGGGGGAATAGTAAAGACCCAACTCTGTCTTGTTCTATAGTTTTAGCCAAGGAATGAAAGTCTTACCAATACAGAGACTAGCACTGCAGAAAAATTAAAAGATCTGCTTGCTTGCTCGCAGCTCCCAAAGCTTCACAGATACCTCACCATTCAGATAAACATTGATATAATGTCATGATATTTGATGAAATTGTACTTTTGTGTATCAGCATGAGGAAAGATTCAAACAGTAACATACAGAACTGCTAACAATAAGGATGCTTATGAATCCCTCTAGTTTTTCATTTGGCTTTGAAAACAAACCATGGGAACATTATGGCATTGATTCCCAAAACAAAATCATCTCAGGTATTGGCTGCAGTATTTCAACTTGCTCATTGTGGGAGCGGATGCTCAGTGATATCCAAACAGCAATTTGTTCAGTGCAGCTACAAGTCAAAGTAATATCTTTGTCTTTTATTTATTTAGATCCATGAGTAAAATACAGAATATAGGAAAAGAAGGAATGTGAATTTAAGTGAAATTAGGGAACGGAATCTATCTTGACCTCCCTGACACTAGGCTTTTCTGAAGAAAACTTTACAATAGCTGTTAATTTCATTTGATTAAAATTGGATCAGTGGGAGTAACTGCACAAAAACTGCAGAGCAAGGTTGAACCTTAAGTGTAAGGATGCATTTTTAACAAAATGTGGCAAAATAAAAATTGAAATTAATTTGACATAAAAAGTCCAAGTTAAACAGACTTTTTTGTATGATCAGAAAATGTCAGAAAAAAAGCTGAAAATTAAATTCAATATTCCTAATGAAACAAAGAAGCTTCAAAGAAATGCCCCCTAACTCACTTACAAAGAACAAAGAAAACAACTGCTCTTTCCAGGTATGTCAGACATGTTTTATGCTCTTTTTTTTTAATTATCTTTTTTTAAAAAATGCAAATAATAACACTCTTTTTTCTAAAGTTATGATGGATTTCATTATATTTTAAAAATCCTTCTCTATGTATATGGCCAGCATAAATTCCCTCCTCACTTTCTTGTATATTTATTTATTTTTGTGATTTCCAATTAGTGCTTTGGGAAGGGAATTATGGGCATGACCACATGCTTGAAAAAACATCCTTCATAATGCAGTTCCTACCATAGTATTTGTGATTTATTTATTGCAGGGGATGAGAGGAGCATAGAGAGATTCTGGAATCTTACAAAGAGCTTCTGTTTTGCAAAAACATGCTTGGGGCATTTAAATTAAAATTAAACTGAAAATTCTTAGTTGTTCCCAGAAATCTCTTCCCTAAAGTCACTAGGACTCCAATGGAAGAATTCTTTTCTGCTATAACTCATTTCATCTTGCTGAATACCCTGTGACAGACACATCAAGACTTCCCCTCAGGAAACATCTTTCCATGTATGCAGGAAACATTTCGTAACAAATACAAAAGTAAGAAATTCTTAAATCAGTGTTTCTAGATATTTCAGAATACTTGCTCAGGGTCTTTAGAAGACCACAGGAATACGCTTTGTCATGTTAAAATTTCCTTTCTTTAGAAAAGGACAGGGGGAAATTTTGGTTCAGTTCACTGTTTGCAATCAAACCTGGGAAATGCCAGTCATTATTCTTAAATGTCATTTCTGCTAGAAGACTAAAGTACAAACCAGGTTAATTCTGGTTGGACTCTACACATTTAGAAGATATTTTCTATGTATACTTATTTTTTCTATTTCTTCAGGCCTTAGGTAATTGTTAGTAGTTTCGTTAATATGATAAAAACACTCCAGATAAAGTGTGAGCCCAAATACTTTTCTTTCTGTGACTTTCTGTAATAAACTTTGCTACCTTTTTGCTGGTAAGTTGCATAGTGATACTGAGAAATTTTGAAATAATCTTCTTATGGTGAAGAAGACTCCCCAACCCACAACTTTTGTATAGCAATCCACGTTGCTTTGTAGGCAAGAATTAAGAAGACAATGACGAATCGAGTACAGAATTCTGGATTAATTTTGATAAAGGGTAAATCTAGAATATCAAAGCACAAAACATTTATTCCAGTGTTTTCAGGCGGAGAATACAACTTCACATGCACAAAGTCTTTTCTGTGATTATTTCACATTTCATTGATTTGACAGTTGTTTGGGTTTTTTTCCTTCAGTTACAGTTTGTTGTTCTGCTAGTTTCCTCTTTCCCTTTACTCATACACTGAATTTTAAGTATAAAAACGGTTAGAATGGCCATACTGCAACAGATCGAAGGCCTATCTAGCTTCACAGTATTTCTGAATGCGGTCAAAAGCAAGTGTAAAGGTGAGAGTGTAAGAACATAAGATCTGGACAGGGATATATTATACTTTCTCTTACAGCAGTTTTCTAACCTAGAAGCACTATTGTCTGAAAAGCCTCCAGAGTTGAAGATAGTTTCTGTTCAGTAGCCTTAAACAGATCTCCACGAACAAGTCTTCTCTTGCGCTTATGTAAACTTTTAACATACTTTCACAAAATGTTCCATAGGTCAGCTACCTTTAGCACAAAGAACCACATCCTGTTGTTTGTTCTGAGTTTACTTTACATCCTTGCATGGTCTTCTAACCTCTCTCAAAGTACAGTGTAGGATACCAGATGATGCCAGAAATATTTGGCAAGAATTGTCTAAAATCTTACACTTCAGCTCATTTCTGGACCAGCATACAGCCACTTTTGATATAGGACCCTGACAGTCTTTCAAGACAGATAATGTGATCATAAGAATTTTTTGACCAGATGTCTCCTTTTTTTAATAAAGTTTGGCGGTCCATGTGAAGTACTCTTATTTGTTCTGAGCTTACTCCTTAACTTAAAGAAAAATCTATTGTACATTAACTTTTCTTCTCTAGATCTTTGGGAAATATGTGAGAAGAAATTATCCTTATAGGATGAGAAAAGTTAGATTAGTTTTCTTGTTTGGTTATCTTTTGTTGTGAGAGTTAAAATTAAATTATTTGGTTTATAATTAATATGTGATTGCTTGTTAACTACATAGCAAGGATGCCTAGAGGATGAGATAAGAGCTCTTGAATATTATGTACAAATCAAACCAAAACAAACTAATCAAATTATACAAGACCAAGGAAATAAGGCCCCTGCAGAGGACCAGAAGCAAAATTAGCTTTATTTCCTCCAAAGCTAGCCTCTAGATTATATGGAAGTTAATTTTTCCTTCTTTTAAATATGAAACCTAAGGGTTACTAACATGCAAATCAAAAGCCAGTAACCAAAGCTGACCTCATATTTTAACTTGGGTTTTTTTTCAAGTTTTCTGTCAAAGACCCCAGGGAGATTACCTCAGAATATTTGAATGTATTTAATTTATTTAGCTGCTTAGTATTAGTAAGCTGCATGGGTTTCATCTGCTGTAACAGAAAGGCAATGTGCAGGCAGGGCATGGGGAGGGCTCTTAAAAAACACATGAATTTTCTTGTTTTCCTAGGTCTGCTGGGAAATGCTGACTCATTTAAGGCAAGCTACTTCTCTGTGTATCTCAGGTTTCCCTAGCTATGAGTTAGAATTAATAATATAAGAGGTGGCAGATCTGTTTTAAAAAACTACAAAATTCATCAAAAATATGCAGATTCAGAGGACTCAAACTACTCACAAGCCTGGATGGAATTCAGCTAAGTGTCTGTCAAAAAGTATTTCATATTATTAAAAATAAAACTATATATTGTAAAAAAATAAAACAATATAGCTCAGCAATAGATTGCAATCTAAAGTAAAGAAGGTACAGCATGCTTGCATTTTCAATGAAATTGTAGATTTCAATTTTATGCAAAATTTAATTGGGGGTGCTTTGTTTTGCTGTTTGAGGTCACTTACCTCTTCTTCCTTTGATTTTTGGTTCAGCAACTAAACAAAAACATCTGTTATTCCCTGAGTACTAAATAAATATTTTGCAAGGGTGGTAGATACTGAATTATTTTTTTAAATACAATTTGCATAGGAAGCAAATGTATTAGCATTGCATTGCCTCTGAACGGGAACTGGGAACAGACTTTATGTCATGAGTGTAGAAGAGTGGGAAATAAAGTGTCCTTGTCTCCATGGGGTTCTTTGTCTCCCCTTTATAAGACATTTCAGGTTAGGAGATTCTCAAGACTTAACCAGACTTTTCACTAAAATTTAAAACAAGGCTTTGGTTGCAGGAAGTTTTGGAACATTAGGTCCTTTTTTAGAATGTGAGTTGACCTTTTAAACATGCAGAGCTTTGAGGACCCACACACAGGAAATATGTAAAGGCGTAGAATGGCAGCCCAAGTAAGAACTATTCTCTGACTAACAATTTAAAATATATTGTCATAGTTTTGTTGTCTTTCTTTCTTTCTTACTACTCGTTTATTAGTTTCAGTGTAGTAGAGTTTGCAGAGACTGAAATGAGTTATTGAAGAAATAACACTGCATGAACTAAATCCTGAAAATCCTATTCAATTTTATGCAGATGGAACTCCTACAATAGCATGATTTTTATGCAGTATCTGCACTTTGTCAGCAATAGATTTGCCATATCTGTTGATAATAGCTTCTAGTAACTTTGGAGTTGTCATTGTTCTAGAAGTATGTATTACTCATTACGAATCTTTGAACTGTTAAACTGCTTTTTATCTCATAGCTTAATTCAAAATTTCTTTGAATATGTTCAGTTATTTACTTTTATCCAGCAAGGAAAGCATTTCTTACACAAAGTAAAATGTTCTTATAAATAGCTATTCATTTCCTTGGAGAGTCGTGGTTGTGCACAGAATTCTTTTCCTTTGATTTTCTCCTTGTATGACTTAGTATATGCTTCTTTCCTTATTATTTAAAATTATCTGTATAGTTGGAACCATCAAGATATTTTTCCATGTCACAGCAGAAAATATTTTCTACTTTTCTTCATGACATAATTTATTACGTTGCTTAATATTTACAGGGTAGTAGCAGCTCTGAGTAATCATTACAAATCAATTGATAACATTAAACAGTAGGTTTTTGGAATGTAAAAGTGAACATCATCGAAGAAAGGTGATAAATCAATAAAAGTCTATGGTTATTTTGTGAATTTTTTAGAATGACCTCTGAAAATAGCTAGAATATCAATTTCTACCTACAGTGATAGATTGATATGGACACTTAATTCCAGTGTCAGATTACAAAGAAAAATAGTGTTGTCTGACATCTATAAATGCAATATCACAAGTGCAAAATGTGTTCAGTTTAACTATAATGAGCATGTTTTATAATCACTGACAGTTTCACACTGAAACATAGAAATGGATTTTGTCATCTATAATGCAAGAACTGCTGCATGGATCACCAAGTGGGCAAGAAGGGCAGTACCACACAGGTGGAAATACACTGAAAAGAATTTAAAATATTTTTTTTTAGATACCAGAGCAGAGAAAAAGTTTAGAACAACACATTAGCCAGTCCAGTTAATTTACAATTATGGTCGCATATTGGGAGGAGTGGTAAGGGACGGAGTAAGGGAATGGTGAGGGAGGAGTGATAAGCTGAGGAATAATATTTAAATCCTTCTGACTTGTCAGCAGAATCCCATGCCCAGACCATCCCAATCTGAGCCAGTCACCGTAAACTCCTGTAACTGATAAAAATCTGACTGATAAGAGTCAGCAAAGTCTTAGGCACAGTTCATAAGATTTTTGGAAGATCTGCCTACTTCCACTCTGAGTGGTAAGCACAAGCTTAGCATGGCCACCTCAACATTTAGATGAGTCTATCTATCTTATTGTCTGGCCTCTCCTGCAAACTCTACCTATGGTTTCTTAGGAAGCATGATACTAAACCATAGGTGTCAACAAAAGCATTTTCAGTGACTATTGCCATACTGTGAAGTTGCTGCAGCCTCTAATCCTAAACCAACATTAAATCCAACAATTAAGTTACGTACTATTTTGTATTACCCATCCCAGTTTATGTATTAACAGCTATCTCTTGTTATGAGTCTCTAACTCTGAGTGGGACTGAACGTATTTGTGCCTGTGAACTGTGGAGTGTCATTATTAAGGAAATCTTTGGGGAAATACAGTAAAGAACAATTGCCTTTAAACTTTTGGTAAAATGTATTAAATTTCAGTAATTAACCAATATAGTGAAAGTTCATTCTAAGATTTGTTTGATTAGTGTTATATTCAGACTACTGTAAACATTAAGTACAAATGTCTTCATATTTGCAGCAAATATGAATTGCCCTTCACGTTATAAATGCACACCCTATGTCTGGTTGCAATTTTTATTTGGTATTAATGTCCAACAACTGAAGTAACATAGCTTGCATCCTTGCCATGTAATTGAAGCGGAAGATTCATATGTTGTCTGAGACTTGAAACAAACAATGTAGAATTAAATCTTAGATACTTCTTTTTATTAAAGCTGAAGCACATCTAAATTGGAGCACTTATATTGAAATGCTATTGTATTTATACACATTGACACTTCTACTACTATCTAGTTTTCACTGATCCATTTAGAAAATATTGCACAATTTTGGTTGTGGGGGCTAGATCTTATTCTTTGAAAAGAAGGAGCACTTTGTGAAATCTATATGCCATAGTGCCCTTTACTGGCATCTCATATCCTGTGACTTATTATAGGTCTGTCACGAGACATATGACACTGAAGCATCCTAGGTTTGCAGGACTGTAGTTTCCTATTGATATTTAATGTTTGTCAGGTACAATGGCCCATATCTGTTGTCTAAGAATATTATATTATCTAAATTTAATAGCACAACCTTTGAAAATCTGCTTTTCTATATTATTGGGGGAATAGAATCATAAAATAGTTTGGGTTGAAAGGGACCTCAAAGATCATCTTGTTCCAACCCCCCTGCCACGGGCAGGGACATCCCACTAGATCAGGCTGCCCAAGGCCCCATCCAACCTGGCCTTGAACACCTCCGGGGATGGGGCATCCACAGCTTCCCTGGGCAACCTGTGCCAGTGCCTCACCACTCTCATGGTGAAGAAATTCTTCCTGATGTCTAGTGTAAATCTGCCCCTCTCCAGTTTATACCCATTTCCCCTGGCCTTATGCCCACAAGCCTTTATGAACAGCCCCTCTCCAGCTTTCCTGTAGCCCCTTTCAGGTACTGGAAGGTCGCTATAAGATCTCACTATAAGGTCGCTATAAGGTAGATATAAGAATAATACCCCAACAAAAAAAAAAGAAACAAAACACAAGAAAAAAGGGCAACCTTTGGAACTCATTTTTTAACCCTTGATCTTAAAATAAAATGCATTTAACAAAAGTCTTAGATATTCCAGCTTGTTGGAAGGTAATGTTTTGTCTTTTGGATAAAGCATATAATTTTACTGGAAATGAAGTAATTTATCTTGTGACAATCTAGAAACTTACATCATAAAAGAACCACAAAACTGGATTCCAGAATTTTTAAATTAGAAATTTGCTATTACTCTTAACATGGAAAATTGTTTTTTTTAAAAAACAAACAAACAAACAAAACCTACAGAAAAGGTAGCTTCCATACTGCTGTAATGAATTAGAAATAGCCACAATGAAGAAAATTACCACCTTGAACCACACTGTAACTGTTTAATTTTCTTTTTTTGCAATGAGACTTGACACCTCATTTAGAGGAGGGATTTTTTATTTTAATTTTTCAGACCTTGAGAAATCAAAAAAATCATGTCTGCAGCGCTTGCATGAGGCGCTATGGAACACAAGTGAAGTGTGTGCTGAAGGGAATGAGGCTCATAACTCCTACTGCCTAAAAGTTGGAAAGTTATTAAAATTGAACATCAGTCAAGAGATATTTCTTAAAAACTGTAGTTCTAGGGAACAATATTGTCAGTTCATATTCTGTGAAATCACTCTGTCAAATACTATAGGAGGAGATAAATAACTTTCTGTGGAAAAAAAGGCTTCCTGAACACAAAAATGGCTTGAGAACTTCTGTATCATAGTAAAGAGGGGAGTGTTCTACTTTCAGAAGAGAAGCATGTAAATTTCATGTTTATCTAACATCTCAAGAATCCTTGGAGTTCTGAAATCTATTCTTTACTTTTCTTTCATATCATTATTTAATTTCCAGGCTGGCATAATGGTCTACACAGCTACCACAGAGTCACAAATAAATAAAGTAAAACAGAATATGAAAAATATGATGTCTTTTTTTTTTTTTCCTTTTTTTTTCTTTTTTTGCAATGTTCTTTGAATTTGGGGTAAGGATGGAATATTGTACTTATATTACTTATAACTAGAGAGAGCCCTAAGTGAGAATTATAGATGTGATTTTCCCAAAAACTGTAAAAAGTTGGACTGAGATAGGAACCCTATGGCTGTTCCCCCCTAGTACTAACATATCTATGTCCAGTTAGACTATGATATAGTATCTCATGTGACGCAGTCTTAAGACAATTCAGTATTTTATTCAAAATTCATTGGCAGATTGTCTTCCTCTTATGTTTCCCACCTCTGCACTAGTGAGACTGCACCTCTTTTGGTTTGATGTTGCTATTCTGGGAAGCCTATCTAGAAGGAATATGCTTTACTTACTGTTCTGTATTGCTGTTGTTCACAATCATACTGCTCAAAGCCATTCCTGAGACAGAGTATTTCTATGTTGTCTCAGTCTTTGCTACTGAAGCACCTATGGGATGCTGTAGTGTGTAAGCAAGGGCAGACCCAGAGATAATTTCAGCTGATCACCCTGACAAGAAGGGTGAAATGTTGTAGCCATTTTTATCTTTTGAGGATAAGAGTGTGAAAACTGGAGCTAATAAACTTCTTTATTGTTATATTTAATGATATCTATATAGTATAGAAATATATAAGAACATAATAGTATCATATCATTATAATAATCATAAATATATAATTATTGTTATATTTATATTCCAATTCACCTGTAACTACTCAAAGTGAATGAATTAATTCATTTTAGGCCTTAATTTTGCAACTCATCTGTGCCTGGATCACATTACACATTTTCATATGCAGAAAAAATATTTACACAAATACAAGATGTGAATTTTTATTTTGAGTTTATGACACAATATGATACTTCTTTAGCTAGTAAATATTTTAATATAATCTGTAGTTATTTGATGACCCTGTTTGCTCACACTTTATCATATTCTAGAAAGTGTTCTTTTCCTAAAAATTTGCACATACCTGTCCGTTTCAAAATGTATGTTGTTTCTTCAGTTCATACTTTCTAATCCATTGCAAGACTCAGTCTTCTTTCAACATATTAACATTTTTTATCCTAATGGAGATCTGAAAATATTATATTAAACAGCGAGTCATTCCTGATTTTTCAGAAAAGACTTATAATGTGTTTTATGAACCTGGATGAGGCTGAAAACTATTAAATTTGCTTTCTTCCATTTATCTCAGATGAATTTTCATTGCAACTATTCCAAACTCCTTTTTGATCTTAGAGATATTGATGGATAATCTTGAACTTTATAATTGTGCTTTCAGATTTAACAGTTTTTGTGACTGAAGTTACAGGGCCTGATCGATAAGCCTAAAAGGATATAGGTGAACTATGGGTGATTTGCATAGCATTGCTATGTGTACTGTTTAATCTATACATGTTAAACAGTACGCAATACTATTATCAGCAGAATTGTGCTGTGCTGTTCTTGATGCAGAGGGCGTAAGAAAGTGTGTATTCTCTGTCCTATTGCCAGTAGAATTGGGGTGTGCCAGAAGAGGGGGCAATGAGCAGCTGAGACCAGAGAACCTGTGTTTTTACGATGATGTAAGTTGTTTATTCAATGATATAAAATCTGGACCCTCCTCAGCAATCGCTGGAGACCCCACCTATAAGTGGACACACTGCATGGGACCCACGATTGTCTGGGGTAGACTCTCCAAACCTTTGCTGCAAAAAAGGGGCTCCTGTGGCAACTGCAGATCTGGATGATGATAATAGGACAACTGGTGGTGTATCTTTCTTAATTACTATACCTATTCTATTGTAGTAATGATTAGACACATTGCCGTGAAAGCTGTTACAGTTAACTTGTTGTTAGTCACCACTAATAATCTGTTACTTTTCTTGCTGCGATAAGTTAAGTAAAACTTTATTTTACTGAGTATTTGAGAGTTTGGGCTTTTATGCTGATTGTACTTTTTGCTTAGCACCTTGTGGTAAAACAGTGACAAGCAAAACAACATTGATAAAGTAGACGGCAATGCAAGGAGGGACAGAAATGGCCGATCATCTACACACAGTCTGATACTTGGACATTCTGTATTTATTTAGTGGATATCACAAAACCACCGCATGCGCTTTTTTGTCTTTTGAAAAAGGAGATGATTCTGTATCTAAAACTGGAGGGTTCTGAAAATTGGCAACATTACATATATTGAGATTCTAAATATCTAGAAAAAGCAGGTGATATAGAATCTGATAAATTTTCATTTTATTTTTGCCTAAAAGAGAGTATTTTTTGCTTGTTTGTATATATTTGTTTTTGTATCTCTAACGATATATCTATTTGAAAATACATTTTTACTATATTGCATTTCAACTTCAGAGGTTATACCTACCATATCTAAGCTATGACTGAACTTTCACGGGTACATGCAAGAATATGAACTCTAAAATACTGTATTTATATGCAAGGGAATTCTAATATTAAGTTCTATGTAGATACAGTAATAGTACACAGCATTACTACACTTCCTAATCTGCCATGGTTTAAGACATTAGAGACTCTTTTTTTTGCTGTTTTATTGGAATTAAAGATTCCCAGACACAGAGATCTATTTTCAACTGGCTAACTAGTTCAGAATTAAGACTCTGTTGGTGGACAGTGCTTTTATGGCCCTCCGGTTAGAAGTCAATGCAAACCCTCTTAATTTTTGGCATGAAATGTATGATGGAGCACCAACATATGTAATCTATTTGGCACTGCTATGCTGAAATTTCTGCCTCAAACTGCCTCACAGTTACTTTTTATTTCTTCATTTTTCTGTTGTCTTTTTGGAGTTAGTGCTGTTTTCTTTTGTGCTTGTCTAATGTTGTCTACAGTGCTTTTTTGATCTCTGACTGGGGCGGTATATGTTACAGCAGTAACTATGAATGAAATCTCAAAGACTATTCTACCACCTAGAGTTTGGTAGAGCGCTATAGCATTCTTCCCATAAATTCACTATATCAGTTTGTGAAGTTTGTTATGGCAGTCCAAAGTCACCTGCAGATGCCAGGCAAGCATGAGATCGGGTACTTTAACAAGTGAAACAAATGACATGATTAAAAATTTCATGCTGTTCCTACTTGCATAAATATAGACCAGCAACACAGAAAGGCTATAATCTGGACTTTCATGTAGTCTGTGAATTAAAGTTTGGGTTTTTTTTTTCACTTACTGGTCTTGGGATCTATTTCCCATGCTGTTCCTGGTTCAGTTCATCTGGGATTAGTCTTTATCATGTTTTCTTTACTTTCTTTATATAAGACTAAATAGTGTAAACCACTGTTTTAAAATCCAGCTCTTAAATGATGTTGATACTGTTCCACTTTTTTTTTATGATTATATTGTTCTCTCTCCAATCCTTTTTGTTTCTTGAAATAAAAGCATATTCTTCAAAAAAAATTCAGTGAGAGAGGATAAAATTGCCATGATATTAACTCTATGTGAATCATAAGATTTTTCTTATCTTGCATTACATTCCTAGGAAAAAAATTAAGCTATTTGTCTGAAAACAGAGTAAGTCTGGAGATATACCCAAATTATGTAATCTAGATAACATATGAGTGATGAAATTTCTATGGATTAAACCACATGGTATATTAGTTTTTGCTAATTTGGATTTCTGATTTTACATTTAACAAAAGAATACATAATGTTGATCCCTGTTTAATCACACTGACTGGCATTCAACTCATAGTTTTGGCAGCTAGTCTGAACTAGATACTACTAGGTGGTGGGAAGAAATGAAATATCCTTATCTGAAAGTCCTCAGCCCTCTTTCTCAGCCAGAGTGGTATCCAAGGCAGCAATGTTCTTTACACACATAAATTGCAGTGGGATAACAGAACTGTTACAAGACTACTTACTCTTAAAATTTTTGTACAACAGCAAAAATAATTTTAAAAAACAAGGAACAAATTAAATATGTAGCTGTATGAAAAAGGACTGTCCAAAAGCTAATTATGATGACATCTGTAACATACTTCTACCAGGATAACAATTACATCTTGTGGCAGCGTGTCATGGAATCATAGAATTGCTAGGTTGGAAAAGACCTTTGAGATCATTGAGCCTAACAATACCTGTACACTACTAAATCATATTCCTATACACTCGATCCACCTGTCTTTTAAATACCCGCAGGGATGGTGACTCAACAACCTCCTTGGAAAGCCTGTTCCAGTGCGCAAAAACCCTTCGGGAGAAGAAATTTTTCCTAAGGTCTAATCTGAAGCTGCCCTGGTGCAATTTAAGGCCATTGCCTCTTATCTTATCGCTTGTCACTTGTGAGAAAAGACCTCACCTTACTACAACCTCCTTTCAGGTAGCTGATAAGATCTCCCCTTGGCCTCCTTTTCTGCAGGCTAAGCAACCGCAACTCTCAGCCCCTCCTCTTAAGGTTTGTTCTCCAGCCCCTCCACTGATTTTGTCGTTCTTCTCTGGACATACATCAGCACCTCAATGTCTTTCTTGCAGTGAGGGGCCCAAAACTGAACACAGTATTCGAGATGAGTGAGTACAGGGACAGAAACTCTTCCCTGGTCCTGCTGGCTGTGCTGTTTCTGATACAGACTAAGATCCAATTTGCCTTCTTGGCCTCCTGGGCACACTGGTGGCTCATATTCAACTGGCTGTCAACCAACACCCCCCGGAAAATAGGTAAGTTTATTTCAAACTTTTCAAAAAGTCTGAGTCTTTTTAGGTGGAAAATGCACATAAGCCTGCTTTTTTAATGGATATGTGCAAGGCTGTGGTCCATCCCAGTCCATAAATTCATTTGTCTAGGATTCAAAAGTCTCTTTCACACACTGAATATTTCTGTGAAACTTTATCAAAATGATGTATTAACATGTAGCAGAAGAGCACCTTTGTCCCAGAATCGATATTTGGAGGAAAAGAAAAAAGGACAGCTCTGGTCATAAAGCGTTTTGTAATGGGTGATCCTCTAGGTCAACAGGACCTGTGATACTGTCACGGCCAGTGGTCTAGTTGATACATTAGAGAAGATACTAATGAAAGATGTGTTACAGACCATTGATTTGGAAGACAGAACAAGATTAAAATTCTTTAAATTTCTGTCCATACTACATACAGAATTTTATTCTTTATATTTTATCCTGGATAGCTCAAATGCTAAGCCTCTATTATCTATTGAAATGGTATTTGAGTGTTCTAAAAAATAAAACAACAAAGTGTAGTAATACCCATTCAAATTCTAGAAGGTCTCTTTGATTGTGGTACTAAAAATGATGGTTTGGTTGGATGCTACTTTATTATGCTAAAGGAAAAATGCAGCGTAGTCACAGCCTATAATAAATGTCTCTCTAATCTAGAAAGGTCTGTTTCGTGATGAAAACCATCAGCTACAATATCGTGTTGGAACAATGTTGACGATAATGGAGAAAGTGACCACATTTTATTAGATGCCACCCATCCTTCATAAAACACAAAATTCTGCTTTCACGGAGGTAACTCTTTTATTTTAAAAGCTATCTCCGTTAAGAGAGAAAGCAGTCATTAAAAAACTAACAAAAATAACGAATGGGAAAACATCTGGGAGTGTACAGTAGTTAGAAGTGTTCATGAAAACCGGGCTATAGCCCGGATCTAGTTCCTTTACTAAGAATATGGATGCAGTACAGACATGAAATTCTAATAATTTTATCACTTTTAGCATAGATAAAGCCGATCATTTACAAGAATTCATAACAGTTCTAAAGTACCACAATAAATTCCCACTTAGTATTTCAAAAGAAGAGCAGATACAGTGGTACAAAGGGTTTCATTGAGAAGCAAATGCTAAATATTTATAACATAAAAGTCAAGGATTACCTGAAGTGAAAACTACTGAAATATCTGTCAATGTGTCTCATAAGCTCTTTGAAACCATAAGTACTCTTTATTATCATGTAGCAACCTAGTAAATATTCTGGAACAGCTACAAAAGCCTGTACCACTACTTGAATAAAAACACAGATCTGGATGATGTAATTAACTTTAGGATGCCTATCAAAAACTAAACAATGCAAGAAGTGATACAGGAAGCAGTAAGTGCAGAATTAAAGAAATATATTAAAATTAACTGTAAACAGTGCAGCTTTGTGATGGATAAGTGAGTAACAGACCAAATCAGTTTTTAAAATGAAATTATAGGTTTGGTTGATCAGTGCATTTAATGTAGGTTTGTATAGTTCTTTCATTGAAAATAGAAACACAATTAAAAATAATTAAAATTTGCCTAAAATTAAATTAATAAAAAAATACCACATGGTTAAAAATGTTTAGAAATGGGGAAATTATTTTATAGAGAGGAAGCATGACACATTGGTCTAGTACTGGGTTGACTTATTCTTACAATTTATTGATAATTGTAGAAAAATATAAAATCACTTCTTACAGTATTTGCAGTTAATAGTTAAATGTGGTGTTTGTGGGCATAAATAGTTTTGGGAATCTGTCATTTATACTAACTAATCAGCTTTGATTTTTTCTTTCTACTTGTAACCTTCCCACATCAGCAAAGGACATTTTCATGGTCACAAGACTTACCGCAATCCTGGAAGACGCATTTCTTCTTGAAGCTTATGCATAATGCACAGTATGTTTGTCTGTTGCCAATGTAGACAGCCATGCTTATGCTCCTTCTGCACAGTTTTCTCATTATATTCCTATGGAGTTTAGAATTAAAATATGTTGCTATAATCAGATTTTAATGCTGTGAGTGGTGCAGACCTTGTCCACAGCAGAGATTTATCTCAATGGTAATTAACATACTGTGAGCTCTAAGTAAAGGCAGTCCATTGTTTGCCAAATGGTCCAAATAAGATGACAGTAACCAAATTATGACTCAAAATGTCAAAGATTGGTGTTTATTTTTTCATTAAAAAAATGAAGTCCTAAAGCTTTTGCCTTCTTGCAACAGCTACGGCATGTGATATAAGAATTGTACTCTGTATTTGCAGGCTACTGCTGTAAGAGCAGAGAAGCATCCTAACAGCATCAATATCCAACACTTAAATAAGCAGCAGACTGTGAATCTATCCATCAACGAATTCCCATTTGCCTGATAGAGTGATTTAAGGAGGAGATATCATCATATGCTAGAATGAGGAAAAGATGATACTGTTGTTAAGAACTTCAGGACATGCAACTTGCTGTCCTTGAATCTCTTTTTTAGATAAGAAACAAAAGAAATTTTAACTTACACAGCGACTGATGTAGTTCCTATATGCAGTCTAGGCTTTTCTCTTACTGATTTTAGCTGCATAGTTTTTAAGTATTGTAAGTAGGAATGTCTGGTATGTCATATCTTCTTCTGAGGGTCAGGAATTCAAGCCATATTACCTCTTTTTCATTCATAGTAGTTTTGAATGTTTGATAAATCAGATAATTTTCCCATCTCACTTCTTATTTGCTTATCATGCCTAGCACTCTTACCACAGTATTGTAAAATTATGTTTCTGCACAAAGTTTATGAATAGGTTCTAATTTTTCAAAAGCAATGCATATGCTAAAATCTCAGCAGCTTATTGGAGATGAGATTTTATGTTTTTATTTCACTTTAATTGGTTTCTATGAGTCTGAGTAATGCGAAATTTATCAGTTACTAGTTTTCACTTTTCAGTTCCTTGGAAGGCTATAATGCCAACGAAATACAGTTCTTAATGTGTTTGTGTAGAATTGTCTTCAAATTTATGCCCTATAAACAGATGCAACCATTTCAATTTAACAATTGCCTTAATCAGTATTTCAGAATGACAAGTTAGAATTATCCTATTAACTTTGTTATTGCAGTATATATAGCCTTTGCAATAGATAGCCGTTTGTATGCTATCACTGTATAACTTCATTTGAAGCAAAAGAGTGAAAGGAGATAAACGCTCAACTGTAGTTTGAGATGCAAGAATGCCCTTTTGTATCTTACAAATGTTAATGTTTGTAGGTCATTACTTAATAATGCTGCTAGTTAGAGAATGTCATATGATCTCTTGTGTTCTTGAACACATTACTATACTAGCATTAACCATAAAAAGATGATACTTTTTTTATGGGAATACAGTTTTAAATCTTGATTTTTCAACAAAATAAAACCATTCTGTAAATTCAGAAGAGCCAGAAAGATATTTTTCCATTAAGTCCTCTTGACAGCCTTTATGCAGCTATCTCATCAGCCTCTCTTGGCTATAAAAGCACAGTGTCACAAGGAACAAGAATACGTTGGACTTGTGATACACCTTATCAAAATGTAAGACAACAATGTAAAGAAATGACAACCTCTAGACAGATTCTTTAAGTAAATGCGTTTCAGTAGCATCTTTAAGTACTGTTATTTGGAGGCCTGTGCCTGACAAAATGAGTGGTACTGTAGTACAAAGGATCTGTATACATGGCTGCACTTTGAAAATCCAGCTGACAGAGGAAATCTCTTTTCAGCTAAAGAGAAAGCTAGTTGAACTGCTGCAGACAATTAACTTCTAAGACTTACGTCTTTTCCCTCTGCTACTTTACTTATTGGTCTTGCCCCTTCATATGATATATTTTATAAGCATTTTTCAATAAATTTGGGATTTAGTAAAAAATAGCATATTTGCAGCAAATTTCTTTAGTCCCTCCCACACCCCAAACAAAGCATGGTAGAGAACTGCCAGAGGCAATGAAGATCAAATTATCTCCATTACAGAAAGGAAAAACATGTAATTCATGGTCAGAATGGTCTTACCCCTCCGTTCTTCTGCTTTCAGGTCTGTAATACATGAGCTGATGTTAACCTGACTGCGTTTCAGATCAGTGCCATCATGCATGTAGATCTCACCTTGCATAACTCATTGTTTCGAAATCAGGTTGCTTAGTCTCATGTAATTTGGCCCCTTTATTTAACTTTGTGGTGATTCTGTGAAACCGTATCATTGAATATTTATCCACCTTTGTGTTATCTCTGAATTCCTTTTGCCAGGGAGTCATGAAGTTCACACCTTTCAGTCCCATTCCTCATTTAGACTCTGCGCCTCACAACCCTGTTTACTCGCTTCCCTGTTTGCCTGCCTGCTTTCCTTCTGCCTCTGAGGTTCTTCCCTATCTCTGTCTTACACCAATCTGCTATCTGCTCTTTCAAAATTCAGATCAAATAGTTTTGTCTAATGTGAATGGGAAATGAAAACGTCAGAAGGTTCTTCATTCTGATGATTGGGCCAGTATGAATTTGTGCAGGATTTGTAGAGGAAAACTTCTATGTCTGAAACTAAAATATAGTGGAATAGTCTCACTTGAGCCAGAATCTTCAGAAGTGTTAGAATCAGGATTTTATCATGTATCAGCAGATAATTCTTTATTCCAAATGGAAGTGAATTTGTTAAATTAAAGTGTATTTTCCTGGAGAAAGCTAAATATTGAGACATGTCTCTCTTCACTGGTGATTGGGATGCAATGGTTAATCAAATAAAAGTACAAAGCTTTATAAAGAAAATAAATATAATAGAAAATTACTGACTTGATAAACATGTTAGAGAATTGCATCTGTTGCTATTAAAATATGTCAACAGGTGAATGTTATTCTCCATTTTACACTGTAAATCTGGATGAATCACCCCACTTTTGGGTTTGCTGTTCAGCTATTTTGTAAATGCTCACTGGTCTATGAGGGATGCAAAGATGATCAGAGAGCTAGAGCACCTCCCACACAGGGACAGGCTGAGAGCGTTGTATAGCAGTCTTCCAGTATTTAAATAGGGCATACGAGAAAGCTGGGGAGGGGCTCTTTATCAGAGAGTGTCTTTTAAGCTGATAGAGGGTAGATTTAGATTAGACATTGGGAAGAAAGTTTTTACTGTGAGATTGGAGAGGCACTGGAACAGGTTGCCCAGAGAAGTTGTGAATTCCGCATCCCTGGAATTGTTCAAGGCCAACCTGAATGAGACTTTGAGCAACCTAATCTAGTGGAAGGTGCCCCTGGACATGGCAGTGGGGTTGGAACTGCAAGATCTTTAAGGTGCCTTCCAACCCAAAACATTCTATGATTCTTTGGGGTATATTTTGTAGATGATAGACCTATAACTCTCACTTAAAAATCTTTATTTATCTTGTGGATGCATATCAACTGCTGAGTTAGTTTGCTAGAGACTTTTTGCAGTAAGTAGAGATGCAGTTACTCACCTATTTATTTCAGATATCTCTTTTAACATAAAATGAACGGCACCCTGCAAGTATCTGGCTACAAAGGAATGAATAAGCAGGTGAATAACTGAGGATTACTGAATATTAGAGAATGAACAGGTTAATTACTCAGTTAAGGTCATGTGTTTATGGTCATAAATCCTATTTCTGATACAATCCTGAAACACTTCCCGTAGGTTTTTTATGGTGAAAAAGAAGCTGCAGAATAACACCTTCATCACAGAGAGAGCAAAACACAATGAAATATGAATTATGGTTACCAGATATGGTCAATATTTGGGTTTTGGATTGCTTTCATTTCAATCAAAGGAAATTTGAAATTATAATCCAATTACTGAGATAATTTATCAGATTGGCAGTAAAGATTTTTACTCACATAAATAGGGTAAAATTATTACTTCTACCTTTTTTTATCAGTGTTTTTGGCTTCATCTCTCTTACTGTGTTCAATTACCTGCTGCTGGCATTATTTTTTTTCATGCCCTGCAAAGAAAATCACACTTCATTTCCTGTTCATGTGGAAGGGATAAGACCATCACCATTCTTACTTCCATCCTGACTGTCCTATAGTCTTTCAGACAGGGTATTCTTGTAAGAAATGAGAAAAAAGTTAATATACCCTCACACAGGTAAAAACTTGATTTCCAGTTGTCCATATTCTTTGACCATTGAAGAAGCTTTAAGAATTAATTTGCTAAATAAAAATACATCTCCTCTCTAAATCCATTTTCTTTTAAATCCCTTTTTTCTCCTCTCTCTTCTCATCCAAAGGACATCCACTTAAAGCAGTTAATAAATTTGGGTCAAATCCAATTTTGGCATGAATAAGACAGTAGTTCTTTGTAAACTTATTTAATTTATTTACCATTTTTTTAACTACTTGAAAACAATAGCTTAATTTGAGTTCATATTTATACATAAGCTAAAGTCTGCAACAATTAATAATTCCATTCTTAGTTTGATGACATATAATTCTCCCCCTAATTCTTTACAGTGTATATTAATTAAAAGAGATCACAATACTAAAGTGATTGTGCTGATTCCGATATCTAAACTATCATTTTCAAAGATAGCTTCGATTATCTCTGCTTGGCACTCCTTTGTTCTGTGTGAAAGAACACATTTCTCTCAAACATACCGGACATTGCCAAAATAAAGCTACTACATGCCTCAAACAAAATAAAATTATTATATCTCTTCTGAAGATTGACTAAATAGAGGAAAAAATTGTTTTTACGTAGTCATTAATAGTTTATTTATTTCTACATTGATGAAATTGCCGAAACGTATGCTATTAGCATGATTTTCAGCAATTGAGCTGGTGTGAATTGTTAGTAAATCGGGCCTGTAATCTTCAAACATACTCCCTAGGCCTTGAATCTAAAACCATCTGGACAGTGTGACAGTGTTCTATTTATTACATACAACTGCTTGGATGCTGCCAATGCATAAACAGTAATTAAGCACACAAGCCAACCATGCATGCCAGATTTGCTAGAACTATCCTTTGAGTATCTTAGAGTTTCCATGCCAGTGAGCTTATTGAGGCATTGGCTGGTGATTAAACATTAATGATTTATGGTGCAAGCAGGGTTCATTTACTGCTTACTGAAATACATTTCACAGTATCTTTATGGTTTTTTAAGAAGCAATGCTTTGAAAGATATTTTTTCTCAGTTATTTTCTATACTCTTCAATAAGAATGTGATGTAGAATCGTATGGAATAGTTGCTTGTATGTATGGTTATCTTGCTGCTGTATACTTTGCAGCAAGAAAATGTGTTAAATACATCAAGGAACTGGTAACTGCAACACAATTTTTCCTCCATTTGAGGTAACTTCCTAAAAATGAATTCCAAAGTCCTTTACTGCAGACTCTTAATATTGAACTGTGCATCTATATAGGTGGGTTTCCCTACCAGTGTTTTGCTTGTCCTAACTCCGAGTGACATTCATAAGATCTACATTGAGGTCTAACACACTTTTCACAAGGATATAAAAAAATTGTATATATTGTTAGTCTGTATAGGGTTAATGAGAAAAGCCTGACACAAAGCAGGAAACAAATATTCAATTCATCAAGAGAAAATACCGAGTGCTCCTAGAGAGAGATAGTGAAATATCATCATCAGAGGTCTATGTGTCATTATGCAATGCCAGAGACCATTGTCCGATGTACCATGTTTATGTGATTTAGATTATTTAGTATAATTTGGTTATTTGAAGACTAAAAGAAAATTGTCTGTAACCACACAGCAACAGAAGTCCTTGTTTGCCCATGGTTTTCTACTAGCTTCATTCCAGGACTTTGAGGAACTAGAAAGGTAGAATATAAATTGCTTGCTGCAGTTGTGAACCACAAGTCTCATATGCTGACACCACACAGGAAAGCTATAGCTAAAGAATCAGTCTGTGAAGGAAATATTCAACTGTAAGCACATTGGGTGAGAATTGTCAGCATATTCTCCTCTTCAGGCTTTGCAGGCAGCCCCTGACTAGATACCCATTAGCGGTCTGCCACAGGCTACAACCTTGGATGACTGCCTGGGATTTACCTAGCCTCCCGCTTTAACAAATTTGAAGTATTGTCCTTTTGTGCTTGTGTAATTTAAGGATACTTTTAATACTTTTAAACACTGACAGTTTTTCTTTGGGTTTTTTTTTTTGTATTATTTTTAAAGAAAAAAATATATCTGCACAGAGCAAAGAGGTGTGGATCAGTAATGAAATGGAATTCAGTCACATTATTTAACTTGGTTCTCTCCTTTCTGCCCATCTCATCCTCTGCTGTCAGGCAGTTCAGAAATTATTTTATCTGTAGGTCCATGAGTCATCCTCATAGTAAGTCACAGCCAGAGACTCAGGGTATTTAGGAAGTGGATTGGTGCTCTTCTCTCTGGGGATCAAGGTTAAAAATTTCACCCAGAACACAGGTCTAGTGGTCTCATACTGCTACCATGTTTTTATACTCTTAAGTTGCCACCATTGTCGACCTAATATCTTCCATAAGGAATATCAGTCTCTCAGAACTGAGTATGGAGTATGATGAGTACACAGTGCATTCAGCTAACTGATGAGTTTACATTCTTAGACAAATTGTTCTCATTTTTAGTATGGGACCCTCAATGTTTGTATAAATAAGATATCTGTAGATAGAGTCTCCTCTGGAGGTCAACATCCTGCTGAAAGCAGGAGAGTTACTGATGTGACTAACATAAAAGTTACATTACGTGGCTTGGGACCCTGTTGGGATGCTTTCTGAATGTGTCAAGGTGGAGTAAACACCGCCTCTCCAAGTGACCTATTCCTCTCTTTGGCTATCCTTATCATAAAGAATTTGTTCATTTTATTTAATTGGAGTATCCCTTGCTGCAACTTGTGTCCACTGACTCTTGTCCTTTTACCGTGTACTCTGGACAAATTCATCCCTGCCTTCTCTGCCTACAAGGTAGTTGAAGAAAGCATTTAGGCTCTATCCCTTTTCCTCTATGATGCACTACTCATTTTCGTTTCCTTCCAGCCTTGTTCTGTTAAATATACATTAATTTGTTATTAATGAACAAGATATGTACACCATTGTAACAAGCTAAAGCACTAACAGCTGCTTCCCTGCACGAAACGTAGCTAACTGTCTTTTCCCTCTAGTCTGAAGAAATATACCTTTTTTTCGGGACACAATTATATTAATATTACTGATCTGTGATAGGAAACTAGACAGTGTCTCTGACCATTGTATTATATTATTCTGAGTGTCTCCTCACCTCTCGTTCCTCTAATTTATGGAAGATGTCCACTATCAGCAGCCATAGTTCTTAACCTCACAACTGTGCTGACTTTTTCCTCGGTACATAATGTAACAGCAGTTTCCAATGTCTTGTGCATCTCTTACTGACGTAACCTTCACAACAATGTTTCTGTGAAGGCTGTGACATCTTTCTCTAGCAAGGGTGGCTCATCATCCTAATGTAAACTGCTTTCTTTTCATTCTGTATGATTTGAGGCAAAAATAGATCTATCCTAATACTTTTCTGATGTTTTGGACCATATTTCTGTGCTACATCATAAATAACTCAGATTTATCTTAAAAATGTGAGCATCACGGTGGTCTGAGCATTCAGCTTCATCAGTTTGGATATCATCTTTCCTGTGTGAGGATCTAGAGAAACAACAAAAGCTCCCATAACTAGGATAACTGCCTTCTTTTTCCAATTTGAAAGGGCCGCACTTTTTTTATGCTTCAGATGACCAACTGTCTTCATTGCTCTAAATTTGAATCAATATAGTTACCCTTCCTAGAGCAACATTAAGCAATGCAATGCTTGATTAAACCTTGCCTTCAGTGCAGAATTCAGCTTAAAGAGACCTAGTATTTTAGTCCAGTTTACCAGAGAGAGGAGAAGAAAAGAAATTAAAAAACAAAAAACCTTTTCCTTTCACTTTATCCTAAGCCTGCACTGAGTTGCACAGTTGAGATGAAATAAATGGATATGACTTTCTGTTTTAGGCTGCATGCTAAAGCACCTTATTTCCAAAGGCTTTCTGCAATTTCTGTACAAACACAGAAATTGTATCTAAATAATGAAATTTATGTGATTTTTATGGCAGTATAAGTAAGAAATTCTTTTCCTGTATGGGAATTTATCCAAAGTTTCAGTGAATGTTGCATGGGTGGTTCAGCTTTGAAATGGTAGGAGAAGTGCCAGGCCACAGTTTTTCAAGGTTTTATAAGACCTTTCTGGAAATATTTATTCATATTCAGTAGCCTGTAAGTACAGGAAGACTAAAATCTCCAATGAGTGTTATTTCATAACAGCAGTATGGAATTGAAGAAGAATTTCAGAGCTATATGAGAAAACCAGACAAGTATTTGTTGAATAGTCTAGGAGACAGGTGAGGTGGAAAATGGCTTTAAAAGTTTGTGATGCTCCCATTATAACATGCTACTGTTTGGAGTTTGAGGAACCAGGCCAGGGTGAGGTGAGGAACCAGGGATAATCAAGAGAAGGTCTGTTACCGCTGACATGTTCTCGAAGGCTAAATGGATGTCTGAACCTGAACTATCTTTGCTAAGGTCTTCATATTCTCCGAAAGGCCTATATATCTGCTCTTAAAATACAGTCATGTAAATGTTGATAGTGAGTTTAAACCAAAATATTTTTATTTTATTTAATCTATTACTAATATACAAAGGTATAGATTTGAAATACATTTCAGAATATCCAACATACACCAGAACACTGCAGTGAAGGGTACTCTCTGTGTTCAAGATTTTATTATTTAAAGATTTTAAAACATGCATTTCTTGTGACCTATGTATTGGTTTCATGAAGCATAGAACCTGGAAATGGTTGATCCAGGACATTGTAGGTTCAAACTCAGAAGAATGATCATATTAATTCAGAATTTTTAGCTGCTAGCTATATTCCCACATATGTTGTTATTGCGTGATGATAACAATCTAAAAACTTGTCTTGTCAAAGAACTGGAGAACAGAAATGACTATGACCTTGTACCTGGGAAGTGCCAAGGAGGCTTACGAACGAGATATGAAAGATCACTCAGAAATACAAAGCAAGCAAAAGATGGATGCGATGCAGTACATGAGTGGTCATTTTAATATGTCTTTCTCTAGAAAAGACTGATTTTGAATGATGGAAATTTGCTCTCTTATTTATTCCTTTTCTTTAACTCCTTTTCCTATTTCTTTCAGGTTTTTTTGATTGTTTTCTTATTTATTTCTGTTATTGATTGTTCCTCTCTTGCTCATTTTACTATTTGTCAATATGTTAAATGATTGTCTTTATAAAAAAAAGCATAGAAACCAAGAACACCTACATTTCTTTTAATGAAATCTTTTAGCAAGTGATAACATGACAGATTAGATTCTGTATGAGTTTGTAGAAGGCATACTCAGTAGAGACATATTCTTCCATTCTTTCTCAAGGTTAGTGTAACCTTTCCTTACACATAATTTCATTCATGTCAGTGGAGATGTAAATGAAATTTTGCTCAATTGTATAAAGATAAAGAAGTCTATCTTTTGCTAACTCTATTTTAAAAGCACTAAAAAAATATCATTAGACCCAATAAAAATTCGCATAAAGGAAAGCATGCACACATACACAATGAAAAGAATGTAGAAATCATTGTTAAAAATAGACAGCTCCAAAATTTACAAATTCTCTAAGTAAAGATCATCAATTATCTTTACTTGGGAAATGAAAGGCAATAACAGTAAAATGCGTATGAGCGCCAACTGTGATGTGAAATTTAAGGCTCTAAAACTTCATTAAAATCAGGCTGGTAATGATGTACCATATGCACTGGGCTGCGTTTGCCTGAGGATCTCCAACCTGTGGCTCATTTCTTCTGTCACACCATCTCTTTACAAGAATGACTCAAGAGTGCTTTGTTGAAGTGCTTAGGGGCTGACAAGCAGGGTAGGTGTTTCAGAAATAATCATTTGCTTCATTATACCCTGGTGGATTATAGACATTTTCTGTTTATAGGAGAATCTTAGGCTTTCATTTCTAAAGTTAACTGAAGACATGTAACAAGGCTGTTAACAAGTATTCTGACAATTTATGATTTTTGAATAGGCAACTGATTTTTTTTTTATATGAAGTAAAAGAGATTTTTTTTTAATAGCCTTTTACAGAAATAACTGATAATGAATTTGGATAGTACATTTCACAGGCATTACAGAAATGTATTAACCAGGTAAGGCAGATGGGTAGACATCGTAGGTGAAGGGCTGCATATTTTATTACCAGCTCTTGAGCAATTTAGTCCCCATGTGCTTATTTTATTATTCTGGTCCTTTCGTCACTTATTTGTAGCTTACCTGTATGAAGTATTCAGTACCTTTTCTTTTTTTTCCATACTTTCATATACAGCTCCCATTAACGACACAGCAAGCTATGGCTATATGTGGAAACTGAAACGTGCTTTTATATGAACTTTCAGCTTATTATGATTCAAGATAGAAGAAAGACCATGTCAAAGCAAGATAAAGGTAAATTCTTTATACATTAAGAAAGATGAAAATTTGGTGGTGCCTGAGAGATACTAATTAAGCTGAAATTAATTTGGTACATTATATTTCTGAACATATGTGGAAGCACCTCTAAATACTGACATTTAGCAGAGGTGTCTAAGTTCTTGCAACAGACAGCCAGATGGGAATGCTTAAACTGTCCTCAGCATGTCTGGCAGTCACAGGCATTCAGAAATGCAGACAAAAGAAAACAGTAGTGGTTCCTGGGTTGTCTGGTTGGTTCATTTGCTTTCAACATAAAAACCTGCTGACTAAGCAATTTACCCGGAGTAGGAGAGCCTGTGTTTAATTCCATTTTCTGAGCAAGAAAGTGCCCAAGACCATCAAAGAAAAGCCTGGAAAAAGTGTGTGCTGCTGGCCTTGAAGTACAGTTACAGAAAAAAAATGTGACCCTAACTACTAACACACTCAGGGAAGTTCAGAGCCTTATTAGACATAGGACCATCCATAAGATCACCTTTCCTTTTTTATGTAATAAAACAATTAGTGGATGCACATTATTGTTGTAGAAGTAGTTTCCTATGGTTCTTGTATTTCAAATGTTATAAAAAGGATTTAAACATACTCTTCACAAGGTTTTTATTTTTTTCAGGTAGTCTTCAACAAATAAAATCTAGCATTTTACTGAAAAAACAGATTTCAGATTACGTTTTGAAACTTTTGTGACCACTTAGCTTAAAAAGGACACCACAGGTGCATAATAACTTAATGTACAGTACAGTGTTACTGATGTCTGATATTGTACTTTGAACAGAATAACCACATATAGAAAAGAAATCTTATTCTATAGCATGACAGTAAAGAATCTTTTGACTACTTGTCCTGTATGACCAACCTAGCAGCTTTGTATGATTGGGTAACCACAGCAGTGGACACGGGAAAACCAGGAGACGTGATCTACCTGGACTTCTGCAAAGCCTTTGACATGCCGCCCCACAACATCCTTCTCTCTAAATTGAAGAGATATGGATTTGGTGGGTGGAGAGTTCAGCCAAAAACTGGCTGGGTGGTCATATTCAGAGAGCAATGGTCAATGGCTCAAATATCTTTATCAATGATATAGACAGCGAGATTGAGTGCACCCTGAGCAAGTTTGCAGATGACACCAAGCTGAATGGTGCAGTTGCCACACTGGAAGAATCAGATGTCACCCAGAGGGACCTGGACAGACTTGAGAAGTGGGACTCTGAGAACCTCATAAGGTTCAACAAAGCCGAGTGTAAGGTCCTGCACCTGGGTCGGAGCAATCCCCGATTTCAATAGAGGATGGGCGTTGATGTGATTGTGAGCAGCCCTGCAGAGAAGGACTTGGTGGTGCTGGTGGATGAGAAGCTCGACATGAACAGGCTGGACCACTGGGCTGAGACCAATGGCATGAGGTTTAACAAGGCCAGATGCCGGGTCCTGCACTTGAGGCACAACAACCCTTTGCAGTGCTACAGACTAGGGGAAGAGTGGCTAGAGAGCTGTACAGCGGAGAAGGATCTGGGGGTGTTGATTTACAGCTGACTCAACATAAGCCAGCAGTGTGCCCAGGTGGCCAAGAAGGCCAATGGCATCTTGGCTTGTATCAGTAATGGCACGACCAGCAGGTCTAGGAAGATTATTCTGATCCTGTATTAGGCATTGGTGAGACTGCACCTGGAATGCTGTGTTCAATTCTGGGCCCCTCACTACAAGAAGGGTGTTGAGGGTATGGAGTGTGTCCAGAGAAGAGCAATGAAGCTGTTGAAAGAGCTGGAGAACAAGTCTTACGAGGAGCAGCTGAGGAAACTCGGGTTGTTTAGCCTGGAGAAGAGGAGGCTGAGGGGAGACATTATCACTCTCCACAACTACCTGAAAGGATATTGTAGAGAGGAGGGAACTGGCCTCTTCTCCCGAGTGACAGGGGACAGGACAAGGGGGAATGGCCTCAAACTGTGTCAGTAGAGGTTCAGACTGGATATCAGGAAAAAATTTTTCATGGAAAAGGTCACTGGGCACTGGAACAGGCTGCCCATGGAGGTGGTGGAGTCACCATCCCTGGAGGTGTTTAAAAGACGGGTAGATGAGCTGCTCAGGGACATGTTTTAGTGGCAGATAGGAATGGTTGGACTCGATGATCCAAGATTTCTTTTCCAACCTGGTGATTCTATGATACTATGAGCCGGCGATGTGTGCTTGCAGCCCAGAGGGCCAACAATATCCTGGGCTGCATCAAAAGAAATGTGGCCAGCGTGTCAAGGGAGGTGATTCTACCCCTCTATTCCTCTCTTTTGAGACCTCATCTGGATTATTGTGTCCAGTTCTGGAATCCTTAACAGAAGAAAGATATGGAACTCTTAGAACGGGTCCAGAGGAGGGCTACAAAGATGATCAGAGGGCTGGAGCACCTCTGCTATGAAGACAGGCTGAGAGAGTTGGAGTTGTTCAGCCTGGAGAATTCTCTGAGGAGATTTATAGCAACCTTCCAGTACCTGAAGGGGGCCTACAAGAAAGCTGGTGAGGGACTGTTCATAGGGGCTTGTAGATAGTACTAGTGGCAATGGCTATAAATTGAAAAGGAGCAGATTTAGACTAGACATAAGGAAGAATTTCTTCACGATGACAGTGGTGAGGCACTGGAACAGGTTACCCAGGGAAGCTGTGGATGCCCCATCCTTGAAGGTGTTCAAGGCCAGGTTGGATGGGGCCTTGGGCAGCCTGATCTAGCGGGATGTGTCCCTGCCCATGGCAAGGGAGATGGAATTGGATGATCTTTAAGGTCCCTTCCAACCCTGACTATTCTATGATTCTATGATTCTACTTCTTTTCCAGTGATAGCTTTTTAGCCTTCTAGAAAAATCTTTACAAGAAAACAATTATTAGAAGTTAATATATTTTTCATTCTGAAATATTTAAATTAACCCTTTGAGTAGCTGCATACTTTGTAACACCTTTCTGCATTAGTTTATAGTTTAGAGAAAATAATGAAGGAACACATAACATTCATACTTCGTTAAGAAGTGCATGGAAACAATGGCAGAAGCCTTTTGCATTTGACTCTACCTGCTAGTTGAAAGTGGAAAAGCTGGTTAAAGAAAAATGAGTGGTGAGTATTTATCTTTCAACTACATACACATCACTTCAGAAAATTATGAAATTAAACAAATTCTGTTCGTGAAAATCAAGCTTTTCGTCATAGTCCATGTGTGTTTTGTGATTGATGTCATGGAGTCTAGCATTACCCAGCTGGCCAGAAACCCAGCAGCTAGAAATCTGGAGATCAGACGGAAGGACCTCTACTCTGAGTACATCAAGGTTGGAAACTAAGAGACAACATTTCTTTGCTGTGTAAGCACAGAATTACTCCAAATGGAGTTCAGTTAAAACAGAAAGAGATACTGTTCCTAAAACCAAAAGTTATATGGCGAAGGAAAATATACAAAGAATCATAGAATCATTAGGTTGGAAAAGACCTTTGAGATCATCAACTCCAACAATTCCTGTTCACTACTAAATCATATCCCTAAGCACTTCATCTGCTTCCAGGGGTGGTGACTCAATTACCTGCTGGGCAGCCTGTTCTAGTGTTTAACCCTTTCTCTGAAGAAATTTTTCCTAATGTCTAATCTAAACCTCCCCTGACACAGCTTAAGGCTAATCCCTCTTGTATTATCACCTATCGCTTGGGAAAAGAGACCAACACCCTCCTTTCAGGTAGTTGTAGACAGTGATAAGGTCTTCAGCCTTTCAGTTTTCTCCAGGCTAAACAACCCCAGTTCCCTCAGCCACTCCTTGTAACACTTGTTCTCCAGCCCCTTCACCAGCTTTGTTGTTCTTCAGACATACTTTAGGTCATTCTTATGGTGAAGGGCCCAAAACTGAAAATAGTATTCAAGGTGCAGCCTCACCAGTGCTGAATACAGGGACAGAATTATTTCCCTGGTCCTGCTGGCCACACCATTTCTGATACAAGCCAAGATGCTATTGGCTTTCTTGGCCACCTGGGCACACTGATGGCTCATGTTCAGTCAGCTGTTGACCAACACCCCCAGGTCTTTCTCTGCCAGGCAGCTTTCCAGCCACCCTTCCCCAAGCCTGTAGCACTGCACAGGGTTGTTGTGTCGCAAGTGCAGGACAACTCAAACTTATCCCACTGGCCTCAGCCCATAGATCCAGTCTGTTCAGATCCCTTTGCAGACTCTCCCAACCCTCCAGCAGATTGACACTTCCTCCTAGTTTAGTGTCATCTGCAAACTTGCTAGGGGTGCACTCAATCCCATCATCCAGGTCATCAATAAAGATATTGAAAAGGATAGGACTCAGCAACGAGCCCCAGAAAACACCACTTGTCACTGGCCTCCAACTGTATTTAACTCCATTTACCATCACTCTTTGGGCCTGGCTGTCCATGCAGTTTTTAACCCAGCAGAAAGTACGTCTGTCCAGGCCAGTGGCAGTCAGTTTCTCAAGTAGGATACTGTGAGATAGTGTGTCAAAGACTTTACTAAAGTCTAGGTACACTACATCCACAGCCTCATCCATCCTCATCCATCAAGCAGGTCACCTTATCATAGAAGGCGATCACATTAGTTTGGCAGGATCTGCCTTTCATAAACCCATGTTGAGTGGGCCTAATCACCTGGTTGTCCTCTGCAGACTGTGAGATAGCACTCAAGATGACCTGCTCTATGACGTTCCCTGGCCCTGAGGTCAAACTGACAGGCCTGTAGTTTCCTGGATCCTCTCTCCAGCCCTTCTTGTAAATGGGTGTGACATCTGCCAGCCTCCAGTCCAATGGCACTTCCCCAGACAGCCAGGAATAATAATACAATTCTTGATAGTATAGTCAAAATGCAGAAGAGAATACATGACTGAAGTCTTAAGTTTCTTTGCTTGGAATATCTAAGACACTATTTTAAATAGTCCAAAAATTGAATAGCTATCACAATCTAAATTTAGTTTCTGTCATTGGAAAAATGTTAAATATAGTGAAATCCTAGTTCCAATTCCAGTTACTGCCAGAGTTCTAGGTATAGGAAGAAATCTCTGATACCTCTACAGTAGTAAATATACTACAGATTAATATTTGCATAGCATAAGGTTAAATGTTCATGTAGTTGTCTTGAGCAAGACTATTATCCTCACTGCTGCCACTTGAATTCCCTAGAGTGATCACTTGTAAATTGATGACTGGTTATTTTCAAAATTCAATAAAGTTTATAGGCTGAGTTTATATCCCTTGGAAAGCAAATTAGATGTCATCCATTTCCCAGTACACTGAAGGCTGAAGAAGAGAATATTCCCAATTTGATACTCCATTTGTAACTGACACCGTGTCCTTTTAAACTTCTACATTCTTTCTATGAAATAAAAAATAATGCCTCTCTTTTTAATCTAGATGATTTTATAGTTATATATGACTACAGCTTCACCTTTGCTCTGTTCTGTATTCACAAATTAGAAAAAAAAAAAAGTACTTATTATGTTTTCTTCTCCAGTGTTGATTCTACAGTCCTAGCAAGCATTTGGCACTGAGTTCTGTTGGAGCCAGGATGTCATAATGGCTGGACCTGGAGTTTGGTTCATGGTAATGAATATGTTGTTTATTGTTGTCTATGACTAAAAGCATGAGTAAATGTAATCCAGCATCATATAAAGAAGCACCTCTGGAAACATTATGACAAATCTTGTATATGACATGATGTCCGACAAAGGAAAAAAAAAAGTTGAAATAGTCAAAATAAGAATGAAGATACTTTTTTTTTACATAGATATATTCCTTTATTTGGTCTTCCTTTTGTTAATGACTTCAATAAGTTGGCTCAGTTACAGAGGAACATAATCCTTCTAAAAATGTTATTTTCTTAGTGACTTCATAACATTATTCAGTTGCCAATAGGCAGCATCATAACACAGCTTCTATATATATTAAAAGCCCCAGTGATGTACATTCTCACCGCATACATATAACGGCTTAAAAGACGAAATCTTAAATTGAAAATTACAGGAGGCAAATTTTAACATTTCATGGCAAGGTTTCTATTGTTTACAGTTTATCCATCACTTAACAAATGCGTAGAAATATTAATTAATTCATCAATTAATTGACAGTTTAACTTTCAAACATTTGAGCAACTACAAATTAGAAAAGTATTGATCCAATGATTAAAACAACTCTGTTTAAGCAAATAATCTTGAAATGGAATCAGTGTAATATTTTTTTTCTGGCAATAATCTATAATCTCAGGAATAAATACACTAACTTGCATATCTGCTGTAACCAGATATTTTAGTTTTTGTTATTCATTTCAAGTGCTGGAGGAGTTTAGTGACTGAGTATGTAATCAAAGAACATCACTTTGGAGCTGGAAAACATTCAGTGAAACATTCAGTATTATTAATAAAAAATGTAAGTTAACTCTTGATGGATATATTATTAAATGCCTTGGTACTATGCCTTGGTACTATTTTGAATAGTAAAGTAAATTTCAACATATATGCAAGTATATGCCAATATGCAGTTTGGGAAGCTGATCCATTAAGGAACAGTGAGTTTTTCAACTCATCTCATATATCATTTTTAAAAACACCACAGATTGTCCCAACCTGCAAAATTCACTTCCAGATCTAGAACTGCCTATCATGAGTTTTGGAAAACTCATATTCCTGACTTACTTTCTCATTGTTCTAAATAGAAGAGCAAGCTCTTACAAAATAAAGTTTGCATTAAATGAAGCATGGAGCTGGTTAGTTTAATATTTTTTTGTTCATTCTCATCTTAAACATAAAATCAATGACCACTATCCCGGTGTAACGATGTTATTCTAGAATGCAGTAGGAATAGCTGATGTTTATCAATTGTCTCATGTGGCATATTTTTACGTCTTGGGACAGCACAAATCAAAGCATCTTTTCTCTAGTATGTGAAGGATAGATTTACACTGTCTGTCACCAATCCATAAAAAAAGATAGTTCGATGAGCTGAGAGGAAGTATTTCTACCTAGTAAATATGACTTCACGGGCAGATCTTCAATGCTATCTCCTTTAAAATGAGCCCCCTAAGAACATTTGCCCCCAAACAATCAGATGTCAAGAACCAATACCTTTGACTTCACCTCTTGTAGATAACAGGCCGTACAGTTTCAATCAGTTGGCCTGCAGGGTCTAATAACTTTTGTTGAATAAAATCTCCTTTCTCAGTCTGGTTCCTAATCTCAATGGAACACATCATGGTACAGAGGATCCTTTCCTTCCCAGTGCTATTTTCTCAAATATTAATTCTTCTCAATGTCCTCTATCAATATTAAAATAAAAATTAAGATTATAAAAATTTGACCTATTTCTAGCTGGAATTTTTTTAGCTTTACCCTTATAAACTAGATTGATTTTTTTTAACTCTGTTTTCTGTGCTGGACCAAAAAGACCATTAGGACCCACTGGTTTTCTTCTGCGACTGTTCTTACCCAGGATAGTCAATTTACATGTCATTGTTTTGGATAAAGTAAGTAGTTTGGGTTCTCTTAAACTTATCATGGGATTTTTTCTGCCTCTGAAATGTTCTGTGTTCTTCTTTCACAGACCCTGGAACTTATATATCAGTTATTAAACGTAAATATCAAGACTGGATGTTACTGTCTCATTAACATTACTAGTGCCAAAACCCCAGACAATTCTACATCAATATTGTGCTTCATTCTACCCTCTCCCTTGCCACAGTACCACACTGAAAGTTGATAATCAATTGCTTATTTGCTATGACTTTCAAACAAACAAACAAACAAAGACATTAAATGAATCTGTGTCTTAGAAGCACCTCATCGGTTGATCTGCATCCACAGTTTCTGCTCTGATAAAGTAGAAAATAACTATATATTTGTCTATGTAACTTCTAAAAGCTTTCTCAGTATGCTAACCACTATGACTTATATTTGCAGCTGTATGTATCAAAGGTTAAGTGAGTCATGGGTAGCTTTGGAATAGCACAAAAACAGTGAGAATTTTGACAGCTGTCTTCATCCAGGCAAAGATCAGCTCAGATTTACTAGATCTTTGAATGATGTCAGCATTGTACACAGTTAAACAAGAATCAGCAAAACCTGATATTTTTCCAGGCATTCATCGCTCTTTCCACCTTCTTGCAAAAGCTGTGACCTGTTTAACAGTAAAAGGAAAGAGGCTTAGATAAATGATTTCTTGGGAAAGACATGAATATTATTGGGAATAAGCCCCCAAAAGATAAATGTTTACAACTGCCATGCTTTTGTGCTTATTTTGGCATTAATACGGCACAAAACTCCCTGTTTTCTCCTTTTCTCCGAAGCAAATATGGGCACACCTACTTTTTTTTCCTGGGATCCATTGCACACTTGGTTGGATAAAATATGCAGGTGCATATGCATCCAATTTCCTTTTGAAAAGATTAATGCACACCACTATTAAAAAAATAATGCCTCATCATATTGAAAGCAGTCTGTAATCAGCATATAGAAGATCTCAGAATTTTATAGCATGAATTATCCACCTTCAGTTTCCCCATGCATTTCTTCTAAAATTCACCAAAATAATGGACAGCACTTAGCGAGTAGAAGATTCACAGGAAAAAAGAAAAAACTTGCTTAAGTTTTACAGCTTAGATTATTTTCGAAAATATACAAATAAAAGTAACTTTTGTAGACTAGCTTTTCTTTAGTTTTCCAGGACAATCTGAATGACACTTCCATAAACATTGTTAAAAGCTCAATTATTTATTTATGTTTAAGTTATCTCTAAATGGGACTAAAATGTTCTTTATAGCAATGGCAAGTTGGATTTGGCTGGTGATTTCTAACTGGATAGATACCAGAGATAATGAAGAGGATGAGTGTAACATGGAGAATTGAAACTGTTAATTTATCATTGAAACAAGTTTCATTATATACCATTCCATCGTTTCGATGAATTCACACTTTGGCTTTAATTGTACAAAATTATCTGAACATTGTACAGTAAACTAACAGAACAGCCCACATAGACACCCACAAGGAAGATTAATAATATCTCCCCTAACCTGTCTTCCCTCTCTGAAAGAATCTGAAAAAAAATCATAGATATTCTTCACTGCTGCTTTGAGAGCCTCACAGAAAGGATTCAGTTTGAGGAATGGTAAACAAGTAAGTGAAGAGTAACTTTCTATATTCTCAGTTGCCAGGGTTCTCTGAAGACCATAGTATTTTTTCATGGGCATAGGTATTTTACCATCAAATCTTACCACCTCCTCTTACCAACTTCAGTCTCCTGAAGTGCAGTCCTTACAGTAGCGTCACTCGAGTCGGGGGAAATCAACAATGTGATTCCCTGGAAGTTTTTCCTACAGTGCAGCTGTAAGTGTTGAATCATAGAATTGCTTGGTTGAAAAAACCTTTGAGATCATTGAGTCCTACTATACCTGTCCATTACTAAACCATATCCCTGAGAACCTCATCTACTTGCCTTTTAAATACCTTCAGAGATAGTGACTCAACCACTGCCCTGGGCAGCCTATTCCAGTCCCTGATAACCCATTCACAAAAGAAATTGCTCCTGTTATCTACTCTGAAGCTGTCCTGGTGCAACTTGAGGCCATTGCCTCTCATCTTAACCCCACTGACGATTGGAAACGGGGATCATGTGTCAACAGATGAGGAGAAGTACTTAACTTTTTTGTCTCAGTCTTCGCCAATAACCACTCTCCTCGCCCCTCATGGGTCATGGGACAGCAAGATGGTGACCAGGGGGGTGAACCCCAGTAAAGGAGGATCAGGTTCGCAAACACCTGAGGAACACGAACATATATAAGTCCATGGGACCTGATGAGATCCATCCCAGAGTCCTAAGGGAATTGGCAGATGTGGTTGCCAAGCCACTCTCCATGATATCTGAAAAGTCATGGCAGTCAGGAGAAGTCCCTGGTGAGTGGAAGAAGGGTAACATTGTGCCCATTTTTGTAGAAAAGATGACCAACCAACTTGTCAGCCTCCTCTCTGTGCCTGGGAACATCATGGAACAGATTGTCCTAGAAGACATGCTAAAGCACAAGGAGGACAGGGCGGTGATTAATGGCAGCCAGCATGGCTTCATCAGGGGCAAATCCTGTCTGACCAACTTAGTGGTTTTCTATGATGAGGTAACAACAGCAGGGACATGGGAAAACCAACGGATGCTATTTAGCTAGATTTCTGTAAAGCCTTTGAAACAGTTGCCCACAACATCCTCTCTAAATTGGAGAGATATGGATTTGATAGGTGGACTGTACGGTGGATAAGAAAGTGGTTGGATGGTCATAATCAGAAAGTAGTGGTCAATGGCTCCAAGTTTGGATGGAAATCCGTGATGAGTAGTGTCCCTCAGTTGTCCGTACTGGGACCGGTGCTGTTCAATATCTTTATCAATGATACTGACAGAGAGATCAAGTGCACCCTCAGCAAGTTTGCAGATGACACCAAGCTGAGTGGTGTAATTGCCACACCAGAAGGATGGGACATCATCCAGGGGGACCTGGACGGACTGGAGAAGTGGTCCTCTGAGAACCTCATGAGGTTCAACAAGGCCAAGTGTAAGGTCCTGCACCTGGGTCAGGGCAATCCCCATTTGCAGTACACAATGGGGGATGACGTGTTTGAGAGCTGCCCTGCAGAGAAGGAATTGGGGGTAATGGTGGATGACAAGCTTGGCATGAGCTGACAATGTGTGCTCACAGCCCAGAAGGCCAATCGTATGCTGGGCTGCATCAAAAGAAGCGTGGCCAGCAGGTCGAGGGAAGTGATTCTGCCCCTCTGTTCCTTTCTTGTGAGACCTCATCTGGAATACTGTGTTCAGTTCTGGAATCCTCAACGTCAGAAGGATATGGAGCTGTTGGAACGGGTCCAGAGGAGGGCTACAAAGATGATCAGAGGGCTTGAGCACCTCCTGTATGAGGACAGGCTGAGAGACTTGGGCTTGTTCAGACTGGAGAAGGCTCAGATATCTTATAGTGACCTTTCAGTACCTGAAGGGGGCCTACAGGAAAGCTGGAGAAGGGCTATTCATAAAGGCTTGTGGTAACAGGACGAGGGACAATGGGTATAAACTGGAGAGGGGCAGATTTAGACTAGACATTAGGAAGAATTTCTTCACTGTGAGAGTGGTGAGACACTGAAAGTGGTTGCCCAGGGAGGCTGTGGATGCCCCATCCCTGGAGGTGTTCAAGGTCAGGTTGGATGGGGCCTTGGGCAGTCTGATCTAGTGGGATGTCCCTGCCTATGGCAGGGGGATTGGAACAAGATGATCTTTAAGGTCCCTTCCAACCCTAACTATTCTATGATTCTATGATCTCATTACCTGTCACTTGGGAGAAGAGACCAGCACCCATCTTGCTACAACCTCCTTTCAGGTAGTTGTATACAATGATAACGTCTCCCCTCAGCCTCCTTTTCTTCAGGCTAAACAATCCCAGTTCCCTCAGCCACTTCTCATTAGACTTGTTCTCCCAGCCCCTTCACCAGTTTTGTTGTCCTTCTAAAAATGCTCCAGCACCAAAAATGTCTTTCGTGTAGAGAAGGGCCTCCAAACTGAACACAGTATTCGAGATGCTGCCTCACCAGTACTGACTCCAGTCTTGCTGGCCACACTTTCTATTTCTGTTACAAGCCAGGATGCTATTGGCCTTCTTTACCACCCGGGCACACTGCTGGCTCATATTCAGCTGGCTATTGATCAGTTTTTCCGGATCCTTTTTTTCTGGGCACCTTTCCAGCAGCTCTTCCCCAAGCCTGTACCACTGCATGGGGTTATTGTGGCCCAAGTGCAGGACCTGACGCTTAGCTCTGTTGAACCTCATACAACTGGCCTCAGACCATCGATCCATCCTGTCCGGATTCCAGTATAGAGCCGTTACTGAGGCTTTACCTAGTCTGCTTGTCCAGAGCATTGATAAAGACATTAAACAGAACTGGCTGCAACACTGAGCCTTGGGGAACACCACTGATGACCGGTGGAAGACAATAATTTAAAATCACCTGTTCCTTCATATAAAAAGGATTTCTTCAATTTAGTTAGAGAAAAACAATGCACATTCTAGGTTTACAGAAGAGGATCTAGATGCCTAGGGTGGCATGACAAGGGTGAATAAACAGTCCTGGGTTTTGAACATTTTTGTGATTGAAATAAAAATGCACAGTATGTATGCAATGACTGATGTTAATGGAAAAGTGGATAAGTAGGTCCTCCAAGAAATGGTAGCTGACATCTTTCTCTTTTCCATGTATGTCCAGCCGCAAGCCCACCTTGTGTGGAACTCCACACTCTTTTCTGTGGTCCTTCTGTTCTAGTTTTACTCCTGTTGAATTTCCATGGTAGCAGCAGTCAGACTTTTTTTCCATATCAAAGAGAAGATAAAATTAGTCCATCCGTCTGAGAAGTCTCAGGCCAGCCTTGATGAAGTTGCATGTTCTTTTACAATTCAACATGAAAACACCATGACTATTATTTTCTCATATGCTACGATTTTATTTTGTCATTTAAGCCTAAGAAAATATTTTCTTGAAATTCCATGAAAAACGAGCAATCAAAATTGGCACAGAAGCTGATCGTACTGTGAGTGGCCAAGAGTAATTTGCTTTTATAGCGTTGTTTTATAACATAATTTTACTTTATAACAGATAATAGCTGGCTGTAGTTTACTCAGTGCAGTATTCAGATTAAAAGAAAGATAGAATAGCATCTATGCTTATGCTAGGGTGGATAAAATTAAAAGCCTATCAAACTTGCTTGTAGGAAATATACAGCGATAATCAGCTAATATCAAACACAAATGCTGAAACAAAGAAACACACATAGCAGTATCTGAGGTGTTGTTCATCCTTGGTGAAACAGTGAACAAAAGTACATACTGAAAGCACATGATCTTCTGTACATACCAGATACACTTTATGGTGAAGCATTTTTGCCCAGGCTTCTGTGAGGGAGGAAGGATCAGCTTATAAAGAGAACGCTAATACATACCGTGCTTTCGAATTTCAGGAGTTAAATTCCCTTTATAATGCAGTGATATCTCATTCCTCTTTATGTGCTGAAATGCTGGCTAAAAGTTGCTGCAGGCATGAGACTTAACAGGCTGTTCATAATGACTGACAAGTTCCAGCTGGAACACAGAAAAAAGTAACGAAGCACATAATAAGCCTTAAGAAATAACTTCCCTTTATTGAGATTAGAGTGGGTGAGGTGGTTAGCACTTTGGAAATGAAATGAGACAGCTAATATAAAATGCAATCTTATGATATTTGTATTTTGCTTTTCATTACAAGACAGAATAGGCAATAAGCATATCAATATGAATATTGTTATTTGGTCAGTAGCAACAAAATGTAAATTTCGAACTTTGAAGGAAAAGGAACATAGTGTTTCTGTCAAGGATAACTTCCACTGAAATTAGCTCTTTCAGACTTAAGTCTGTATCTTTTCCTTAGTAAATATTACTTCACCTTTAGTTTTGTGACATTTTTTCATGAAAAGCCATTTCTTCCATTTACAGTCCTTTGCAAACAAAAGAGCTTTCTGTTCTTATAAATCTGATGAATACTTTTATCCTCTTCATCCAGATTTTTCTGAAGGAAGTTAATAGAGGTCATCTAGATAAATGATTACCCTGCAGAACTGGAGGACCTTTTGATCAGTAAATAAAGCTGCAGAGACAGATGTTATGGGGAATTCTAGCTAGATTATCGAATTCTGTTATCAAGACACAACAGACTGGTGAAAGATGATTTAAAATCACCTGTTCCTTCATATAAAAAGGATTTCTTCAATTTAGTTAGAAAAAAACAATGCACATTCTAGGTTTACGGAAGAGGATCTAGATGCCTAGGGTGGCATGACAAGGGTGAATAAACAGTCCTGGGTTTTGAACATTTTTGTGATTGAAATAAAAATGCACAGTATGTACGCAATGAGTGATGCTAATGGAGAAGTGGATAAGTAGATCCTCTGAGAAATAGTAGCTGACATCTTTTGCTTTTCCGTGTATGTCCAGCCGCAAGCCCACCTTTTGCAGATCTCCACACTCTTTTCTGTGGTCTTTCTGTTCTAATTTTACTCTTGTTGACTTTTCCATGGTAGTAGCATGAAGTTGTCCAATGGTGACAACCACTTTTATTCACTAATAAGATTTCAAGGCCTGAGCCTTCATGCTTTCCCTGTAAGTGCCTAAATGGTCCCCTCCCATATCTTTTTTTGCCTAATATCATAATTCTTCAAGCTATATTGTCTCTTTGACCCTTGGTATTTGTGTTTGCATTTGAAATTGAATTCACAGTGTTTTGCTTTCCTACTGATCCTCTACCTGAGTGAACTTAGACTATCAGTTCTTTGATGGAAAGACTCTCTATGTTCTGCATTTGTACAATGTCATGATAATAATGCAGAATAAGAGAAAGCTTGTAAATAAGGACTACAGAGCTTCCAGAAACATTTTGCAGAACATAACTGATACAACGTGTGGCTTGTCAAGACTAAAGAAGGATAAGGCATCAATAGTCAAGGTACCTGACCATTTATAGTTCTTTAGGATTCATTGGTAAAGTACTAATTCTAACGCTTTCATTACTTCTACAAGCCAGCACACACATGGATGTGTGCATCTTTTGCTTCATTTACTGTGTAGTTTGCTGTGTACTGTGGGCTCCCTGTGAATAGGGAGATGTCTGGATGATTCCGTCTGCAGAATTCCCTGTGAAATTTATATTTGAACCATAGCTTTACTACAAACACTGTGTAAAAACAATGCATAAATAAACTACTCCAGGAACATATAATAGATCAAGCAGAAACTCCAAGAGCTGTCTAATTTCTTTTAGCTGGAAAGAGAAGATCTTCTAGCTGCATATTTGCGATTAAACATGCCTTCAAAATATAAATGCAGATCACTCCTATTATCTTTGCCTGAATCTTATCAATTGCTATTTCAAAAGCAAGCATACGGGTCTGCGAAAACACTCCAAAAACTCACCAAAGATAACTTTTTCTCTGTTTATTTGTTAAAAAATATTTGAAGCAAATATTTTCAATAAGGTCTGAAGCAAGAATTTATTTAACCTTGCTCAAAGTATGCACATAGGCTGTGCAGACTATGCTCGTACCATGTACACGAGGAATAAAAAGAAGAGACATAGTAGATAACCCAAACTAAATATCAGTCAGGTAAATGATACATTATTGTAAAACACTTAGACACGGTCATTAACGAAGGTAGTGCATGTCAAGACACCCTTTCTATGAAGTTGAACCAAACATAATAATAGGACATTTTTATGCAAGGTCCTAACACAAGGATTAGTATTTTCCATTGTCTTGTGCTTTCTGTCATTACAAAAAGTCTCAATCAAGTGCTTAAATTGTTCCAGGCACTATGAAGAAAATTTCATAACAGCTAGTTCTGATGAAAACCCACTAATTTTGAAGGTAGTGCTTATGAAAGCTATTTGCTATCTCCCAAATTTATATCCTCTGTACAATAGGTTTAGGATCATTCATCTACTATGGTATGAAGAAAGGCAACTGTCTCATGCTATAGGAATGAGAAAGGCAGTTCTTTCACTTGGCTTGGAAAATGCTGCGTTCTGTTCTTGGTATTTCAATACAAGACAGATGTGAAGACACTGGTAGAGTTTCAGAGGAAAACAAATATGACTAAGGCCTTTCCTCATTTCCAGTGAGGTAAATTGTGAAAATTCTGTCTTCTACAAGCGGAGTTTTAGCTGCCCTTCCAGAGGAGAGCTTTAGTTAAAGGTGTATGAGAATATGAAGTGCAGTAAAATATTGCCATCCCATAGAATGCATTGTAGGGTAGTAATACCTGAATATTAGGATCAGTCTGGTCACAGTAACACAGGTCCTTGTGAGGACAAATTTATCCTGCAGATAAATTAGTCATTAGAGAATCACAGAATAACATGATGGTAGGGATGGGAGCTATCAAGTTATGATTAAACAAAATTTGTTCTTGAATGAAAAGTTGAAATACATTTCATTCTTTGAAGGAATTATTTCAGAATATTTTTCTTGTCATTTAACAGCAAGAATGACTTTTTTAGATCAGGTTTTTTTGTGCGGTAAAGAGCTGAAAAGTTTCATATTGGTGGTATTGATTCATTTACTTGAACTACAACCTAAGAAAATGGGGTAAACGCCCTTTTAAAAAGCATATAAAATAGATGGGAAGATTAAACTTGTGTTCAGATATGGATATGTTTGGTAGTAGTGTTAAGACACAAATGTACTAAATAGAATTTCCTGTGCCTAATCATATTCTGTTCTTCTTCTTACAGTCTTAATATGGCAAAAAAAATCTAAAAATTTTAACATGGAATGATGGCTAGTTATATCATTATCATTCATCGTATTAATTATTTCATTTCTATTTCTATATTGTAATTAATTTATTTTTGAACCTTGTGATTTATAGCTATTACAAGCTTTCTATAAAACTATGCAATTCCGCAAGAATACATTAGTTTCTTAAAATTAATGTATATACACCCTTTAAGACTATTCAGTATTTTTCCAGAACAAATAGCATGTATTTTAGAGCATAAAAAAATTATTTTTGTTAAATTTATATTTATAATAGTATATTTCCTTTCCTAATTTTATATCTTCAAGAAGTATTCCACTATTTTCTTCAGAAAAAGCAAAAATTCATATAAGTTTGAGTTTGATTCTGGAGTAGACATTTTAAGTATCTTCCATATATTTAATTTACATAAAATAAATATCATTAAAAAAATGTACGAAAATGTTTTCCTGACTAAAGCTGCCTACAAGAAATATTTGAAGCCCGGTGTATTCAAAATAGTGACTTTCAACAAACATAAAGGTTATTAAACTTCAGAAAGCTTCACTGGTGTTTGGAAAAGGGTACTTGGTTCTTGACTTACTAAATAGCTTTTCATCTCTCTGGTGTGTTGACAAATTAACTTGAATTTGTCAAAAATTCTGCAACTGATGTCCTAAAATATGTCTAGAAATCATCGTAGTATTGCTTTCTTGTTCTTTAGACAAATTTGCCAGAGCGCTGCATTAAACATAGCAGTCTTTATTGCATATTTGCTGTTTGTTTTTTTTCATATAAATAGAAAACTAGCCAGCTGGGGGCTAGTCTGCGTGGAGATGATATGAAACATTAATGTGAAGCATTGCAAGGCATGGCGATACACTCTGTAAGTTACTTAGGTTAACGCTATCACTTCCAACCACAAGTGTTTTTAGAAATAGTCATATGAGTACTGTATCTTAATTGCTCTCATCCATTTATGTGTGTGTGAGGTGTATAGAGAGGTTTAACTTAATTTCCAAGAACATTCTATTCCATTCAATTTCCAAGCACAGTCAAATCCTAAATTCCTTAAGAAAATCAAAGCAGGTCTATTTTGTCACATTTAAATTTTTTTATTTGCAAAAGCAGCCTTCACTGGTAAAGAAGAGATTAGAATTCTATCCATTGCAGGTGGTTTATGGCTGGAATATAAATGTGTTGCTTGTGTGTGTTCCTTGCAGTCCACTAAAGAGTAATGTAAAAGCTACTATCATTTCTGGCCAGTATTATAGAGGTTCATTCACAAACTTACAGAGAAGACTGAGTCAGGATCCTCTGTAAAATTATTTTTCCAATAAATTTGCGCATACAAGTAAACAAAGAAAGTAATTTCAAATGGAACATTATTATAAAAATACTTGTTTGTTCTCCTCAATACATTGATTTCTCTGTTTCATATATTTAAAATGAAAAATGACATGTAGTGGATAAAGACTTTACTGAATTTGGAAAACTCTGACAATGACTTCCCACCTTATGATTAGACAGAACTATCCATCTGGCAATTACTGTCTAATACAATTTTGGTTTTGCAGTAAATTGAAAATAAACACGTAATGAAAAAACAAAAAAGGAAGATGGCCAAGCATGACAACTGAAGTTGAAATGCGAATGTATGCACATAATAAGGTAGGCTGAAGTATTTTTCTTGTAAATCTGGAAGTAGAATGTATGACAAAATGAAGAATTTATTAGTTAAGTCTCTGGATGTGCTATCTATTGTTATCAATTTCTATGCAAATACTTGCATGGAAGCAAGAATAAGGTAGGGTATTTGGGGATCAATCTTACTTTTACTGCATTTCATAACAAAACTTTACATTAATTTCCAATGAAATGCAAGATCAGGCTCTGGGAAAAAATACCAGTAACTCATCCATTATGACCAGCATGATAAAGGTTATTGAGATGAAGCGGAATGTGAAAGTTTCTAAGAAGCCCAGTTATGAGGGTATACATCTTAAAGGTTCCCGTACTTGCAGTCTGACTTTTAAACAGCTTCCCAAAGAATATGACCAAAGCAGGGAAAATGAGGAAGTGGAGTTGCCCTTTACCAGACAAAACAACTGGAGTGCGTGGAGAACACTTGGGGATGGATAACGAGCCAGCTGAGAGCTTATGCTTAAGGATTAAAAAGCAGTCCAGTGTGGGTGACAGTGTAGTGGGCTTCTGCTATAGGCCACCAGACAGAGAAGTGGATGAGGCTTTCTGCAGCAAACTAGAAGTTGCCTCATGTCCATAGGCCTTGGTCCTCATAGGGGACTTCAGCCACTTCTGCTGGAGGAACAATACAGAAGGATGTAAGCAATCCAGGATGTTCCTAGAGAGGATAAATGACAGTTTTCTTACCCAAGAGACAGAGGAGCCAATGACAAAAGGACCTCTGTTGGAGCATGCACAGATGTGGTTAGGAAAGCCAAAGCCCAAATGGAATTCAGTCTGGTGATGCCAAAGGGAACAAGAACAGCTTCTGTAAGTGCATCAGTATGAAGAACAGACTAGGGAAAACGTGGTCCTGCTGCTGAATGGTGCAGGAGACACAGAAAAGGCTAAGATACTGAAGGCTGCTTTCACTGCTATCTTTAGTGATAGGCTCAGCCTTCAGAAACACAATGATGCAGAGGTCAGGGAGAAAATCTGGTGGAAGAAAGATGTATTGTTGCAAGAGAGTCAGGTCAGAGAATATTGTAACAGACATGTCATATTCAAGTTCATGGTCCTTTATCGGATGCACCTACAAGTGCTGAGGGAGCTGGCTTATGTCATTGTGAGGCTACTCTTGAAAATCTTTGCATGAACAAGGTGATTGGAAGAAATGTCTGAAAACTGGAGAAAATCACATGTTGCTCCTGTCATCAAAAAAAAAGGCAAAAAAGAGGCCACAGGGAACTACAGGCCAGTCAGCTTCACCTCAATCAGTGCAAAGTTGATAGGACAACGAATCCTGGAAACCATTGCCAGCTATGTGAAGGACAAGAGGGTGATGGGATTAGTCAGAATGTATTCAAAAAGGGAAAGTCATGCTTGACCAGTCTGATAGCCTTCTATGATGAAATGACTGGCCTGGTAGTTGAGGGGAGAACAGTGGATATTGTCTATCTTGACTATGCAAAACTTGACCAGGCTTTTAGCCCTGTCTCTTGCAAAATCCTCATAGAAAAGCTGTTAAAGTATGGGCTGGATGAGGATAGTGAAGTGAATTGAAACCCAAATCAGAAGCCCACTGTTGTGAAAAATACTTTAGGATCTACCTCTTGCAGTAGGATATTGCCCCAGCAGCTAATTTTTAAAGTTAAGTTTACAGTTCTTTTGGACAGAAGAAATGTAAGAAACAATGTAAAAGAAATACAATCAGTGGTAAAATTACAGTACCAGTAGGACTGAGAGGTGTAAATGATCTGCTTCTCACTCCTTTCAGAGTGAGAACTCTGAAAACCAAGCCACGTATATTAAATGCCAACTCTTAACCATTCAGATGCTGAAGTTGTTGAAGTTTCCTTTGGTTGTCACATCTAATTAATGTGACCTCACAGTCCTCAAACATTTGTCCATTGAGCACCAACTGTCGAGAGGTTGTCAGCAACTTCAACTTTCCAATTATAAATAATCTATGAGAAAGTTCTGTGTGCAGATACAAAGAAAGTATGTGGAAATGAAGCCAAACTTATGCAAAAAAATTGTATGGCATAGTTTTGTTGGAGTGATCTCTTCCAGAAAGTCTTCATGCAGCTTTCCTTATACACACAGACATATATATGTATATAGACATCCATATTTATGTATACACACTGCTTTTGCTTTCTTACTACCACATCCCTGTAAAGTTTTGCTAGCAAAGGGCTCCAGCTGTAGATTTAATGGCTTTAATGCCATTAAAGCCCAGAGAGTATAACTTATACTAGAACACAGAGCCATGGTTCGTCAGGACAATCTTTAAACAAAACAATTCCACTCACCATTCAGCAAGGTGACTTATAAAAAAACCCAAAAGTCTTACTCTATTGATCAGTGCCTGCATCTCTTTTTAAAGAAGCATTCCATTTTAGTTTGTTCTTTTATATATCCCCTTTTGGTAGGGGATCCTTTATTTTAAACTAAACAGTAAGGAGAGGAAGGGTATAGGTGTTTTTGTTGATGCATGAAAGTAGATCAACCCCTCTCCAGGATAAACGCAAAGAATTAATTTACAGTGCACTGAATTTGTTTATTGGTGAATAAAACCAGCAACTGTACAATGTTTCAATAGCACGGTGGGTGATTAACAGTTAATCTAATCCCATTTAAAATCATTCATATAGATTAGTTTTTATGAGATTCATTCACCTGTCCTTATGCTAGTAATTTTTTTAAAAAATAGTTGCTTGTCACTCTGCTAACTAATGAATTCTCATCAGTTCTATATTCCTCTGAGAGTTATTTTGAAATGCAATCTGTTATGTGAAAGATATATTCCTGATTAAAAAAATGCATATGAGAATATGAATTCTAAAATTACAGTGTAAATTTTTAGAATCAAGCCTCTCAAAACTTTTCCTGCCACCTGTTGGCTCTCTCAGATTCCTTGTGGTCCTGCCCACCCCCTAGGATCTCTTGCTACATAGCGGCCAACAGCTGGCTTAAGCATATTTCCCCTGTTTTGTGCCCTTTTTTCCTGCCATCATTTAGCCCTTGCTACATGTAGTTATGAGCATATTTTGTCTGGGAAAAAACTAGACATCTCGAAGAAGCTCCAGGTGTTACAGACCAAGGATACAGCTGCTTCAGAAGACAAGATGTCTTCATGAGTTTCTTAGTGTCTTCACTAATCCTGCTTCTTTTTGAAAACAGGCTCAATGAGGGTTTTTGTCATCTAATTGCTTATAGCCCCAAATACAAAGAACTGATTATGTTATTTAATAATTAGAAAATTCCAGCGTAGAGAGACAGTCACTCAGATGCCAATGGCTTCAGCCATGGCCAGCGAACACGAGAGGGTTCTGCTCCTTCTTAAGACTTCACCCATGTTGACTGTTAATTTTAGATTGGACAAGCAAAGAGGGATGGGTTGACAAATTTCCTGCAGAAGAGAAGAGGCATCTGAACATATTAAACTGGTGCATTCTGGAAGCAACAGAAAAGCTAAGTCAGGTAGTAAGTGATTATTTTTTCCCCAATTCTATAGCTAGAGACAGGAAAAAGGTCATAAACCAGCCATGTCTATATCATAAATTGCCAGGCCCAGGTTTACTTCAGGCATCAGTAAATCTGATTCCCAGATGTTGAAAAAAACAAAGACGTTCCATCAGTGTCCCAGGTCTGCAAAGTTTTAGAATCTTATTTTAGTCTTAAGAAACAAAAGGATGCTTCTAATTAAAAGTATACTAAATTTACAATGCTGAAGCTATTAACAGTTACTTTTTATATTATAATCCAGAGTCACAGATGCTTTAGGAAGAAGACCTTTTTTTTAGTAAACTCTTTCTTTTAATAATTTAAATTATTCTGATTTTTATTTGCATTAGTCCTAGCCTACCCTTTTCATTGTTTAATACTCCCTATATTTCAATCTCCAAAGTCAGACTCCTCATGCTGATCACACAGAGAAGGTCTGCAACTGACCTAAAGTAATAAGCATTTATTGAAAGCAGCACAGGTATGCTACTTCGCATTAACTACAGGTCAAATCCTGTGTTCAGAAGACAGTGAATATTCACTCATTCATGAAATTGCCTTAGATGTATTAACATAAATGCAACTGACTGGGATGTAAGTACCATTCTGAGTGCTCAGTATAACTGTCCCTATCTACTCTGATTTCCCAGGCCTGCACGCTCCGGGTTTCACAGAAGTTTAAGCTGAGATTACTGCAGTAATTGGTTCCTTTCCTGCCCTTATAGCTTAATTTATAATTATGTGGTCCTGAGTCTTTCCTATATGATCCTTAAGCAGTTTATTTTACCCCTTTGTGAAGCTCACCACAATCAGGGAGAAAACTAATCCAGCAACAAACCAAAACAACTATCTCAGTGAGCAGAGCTCACTCATCAAAGGTTGAGATGTGTTCTAGTGTTGACACAAGTAAGGAAGAAGGTGTTTAAGGTTGGATCACAGCAGAATCACATTCTCAGCTTATAATGCATTAATGCATATGGGTTTTTTCATTATTACACAGTATAAAGATTAGCTTAATATAACCAGAATGACATTTATGCAAGTGCATTTCACATGATCATTTCACATCCTCAATGATTAAATTTGTTTTGTTCATTGATTTAATGCTTTGTAATTACTACATGTAATCATCCTAATTTCATTGGGTATTTTACTTGTGCGATGTGCATATCCATAGTGAAGGCATTCACATAGTGGAAACAGAGCAGCAGACTACATGGGGATACCTGCTTTCTTTGGTTTATATTACTTCATTTTTCTGGACTACCTGTTTCAAAAATCCTGCCAACTTCAAAAGTAATGGAAGCACTTTTCCTATAATCAGGAAAGTACTGTTGCACTGTTAAGAGAGATACCTGAACATAACCTCAATAATAAGAGATTCTGTCATCTTTTTACTATAGTTAGTCCCTGTCCTTATATGAGTTGTTTTTATCTTTTTTTTAGTACATTCATCTTCATGCCTTCATGATGCTGTATTTTCCTCTCATCTTTAATCAAGCTTCCTTTCCTTAAATTGTCCTGCAGAATACACCCAGATCTGATACAAAAAAGAACCCTAGGTAAATCAAAACAGTCCTGAAGTAAGCAGTATGGAAGCAGTCAAGACTGATGATAAATTTGGACAAGAATTTATGCTTTTGATGTCAAATCACGTTTTGACCTGCAGTCACGTCCAAATGACGTAAGGGAGCGATCTTAGCCTAATGATAGGCAATATTAGAAATACAGAGACAACACATTAAGGAACAGAGAAAACAGTCTCAGAAAAAATCATTTTATGACAAAAATGTATAATGCTGCCAACATCAATATCTGAATGGCCTATCTGCCTACTATACTTGTAGTAGTCAAAACCTCAGTCTGGGGGGTTTTAACTTGCATTTGTAAAACATTACTTAGTGTGGTGAAAGCCTTGTGTTTGGTAAGTATTGTTTTAATGCAGATTTTCACAACAGAGTTACATGACATGATTTTCCTCTTTACTGTAACAAACATCAAAACATGTCCAGACAAAAAAATGTGACAAACTTTTTTTTAGAAATAGAAAAAGTATTTAACAGACTGCAATCAATATTTCATAAAATGCTTCTGCAGACAGAAAAAATTAAGATGTTTTTGAGAATTTGAGCCTCATGCATTTACTTTGTTTTTTTTTCTTTTTATTGAGGGGTGGTGTTTCTGAGTTATAATTCTGGGCTTCTTTTTAATAAAGAAAACACACTTTACAGTAAAATGGGTTTAATATTTATATTCATTTTGCATTTGGCAGTTAAAATAACTTGAAACATCACAGATAAAAATGATGTATCCAAGTTTTGACCTTCTCAATGCTCTGATGACTTAAATGGACAAGGTGTACTGCTGCAATCACTCTACATGTAAACCAGAGTCTGCTGAACCTGTACACCACACAATATACTATTATAGTCTAGAAAACATAGTTTTTGTTTCTTGGCCAAATGTCTGAAATATTATTTGAAATAAAATCTTCCAGCAAATGCATCTTAAGAAAAAAAATTAAAATAATTCATTGGATGTAAAAAAGCAGAAATAGAAAAAAATAACTGTTGATTAATTATTTCAGTAGTTCTAGATTTTTTCAGCATTAAAAAAGGTAGCTTTGACATCAAAAATGAAGAGCAAAAATGGAACAAAACTTTACTTACTTTCAGAGAAACAGCCACTAGTGGTGTTACATGTGGATCGTCTGCTTGAATGTTGGCTGCTGGCCCCTGTAACACTGAGATGAATGAAAACTCTAATTAAATCAGGACAACTATTTTTGTATTTTAGAAAAGAAATTTGCTTCAGTTTTCTCAGTAGACAGAAACACAAGTTAAAATAGTTACCTTTACTAAAAATAGAGCTGAAAAAGATGCTAAAGGGAAGTTGTAACCACGTGTAAAGAGTACAATAATTGTATGAGCAAGCAGTTGAAAATGGGATAATGTTCTGACCTACTGTATTATCAGAAACAACCAGGATTCAAATGTTAATACACTCTCTGCACTCTCTCTGAGTGCACCCTCAGCAAGTTTGTGGATGACACTAAGCTGAGTGGAAGTGTGGATCTGCTGGAGGGTAGGGAGGCTCTGCAAAGGGATCTGAACACACTGGGCTGAGACCAATGGCATGAGGTTTAAGAAGGGCAAATGCCAGGTCCTGCACTTGGGGCACAACAACCCCATGCAGTGCTACAGACTGGGGGAAGCCTGGCTAGAAAGCTGCCTGGAAGAGAAGGACCTGGGGGTAATGGTTGACAGCCGAATGAACATGAGCCAGCAGTGTGCCCAGGTGGTCAAGAAGGCAAATGGCATCTTGGCTTGTATCAGAAATGGCGTGACCAGCAGGTTCAGAGAGGTTATTCTCCCTCTGTACTCGGCACTGGTGAGACCGCACCTTGAGTACTGTGTTCAGTTCTGGACCCCTCACCACAAGAAGGATGTTGAGGCTCTGGAGTGTGTCCAGAGAAGAGCAACGAAGCTGGTGAGGGGGCTGGAGAACAAGTCTTACGAGGAGCGGCTGAGAGAGCTGGGGTTGTTTAGCCTGGAGAAGAGGAGGCTGAGGGGAGACCTTATTGCTCTCTACAACTACCTGAAAGGAGGTTGTGGAGAGGAGGGAGCTGGCCTCTTCTCCCAGGTGACAGAGGACAGGACAAGGGGGAATGGCCTGAAGCTCCGCCAGGGGAGGTTCAGGCTGGATATCAGAAAAAAATTCTTCACGGAAAGAGTCATCGGGCACTGGAACAGGCTGCCCAGGAATGTGGTCGAGTCACCTTCCCTGGAGGTGTTTAAGGAATGGGTGGATGAGGTGCTTAGGGACATGGTTTAAGGGAGTGTTAGGAATGGTTGGACTTGATGATCCGATGTGTTCTTTCCAACCTGGTGATTCTATGCTTCTATGATTCTCATTGTACAGGAAAGCTTGATTAATATTGGTAATGATATTCAATGAACAGAGAGAGCAAACATCCTACATCCTTACCAGTGTAGGCCATATGGCATCATCCTGAAGCAGATAATATCTGCTGTTTACGAGTTCACTGATGTTTGCCCAACATTTATTTCACCAAGACCTATCAAAGTTGTTTTCTGAAGACTATGAAAAAGAAGGTAAGAAAAACAAGTTTTTAAACTCATACATGTATACAAAACCTGTAATCTAGGTATCTGAAAAAAAAAAAAATAAATCTTAGTTCAAATCTGCCTGTCAAGCAACCATTACATTCAGAAGATGGCCAGTATAAAATAAACCAAGACTAACATAACAATCAACTGACAGGCTTTTACCAGCTCCATCACATTCCCATATCTTCTGTTCTCACTATTAGGTGTCCTTCTGCATCACATTGTCCTTAAATTAAATAAGATTGTTATGAAAAATGACTTAAGAGAAGCTGATGAAAACTGAATGGATATTAAAAGATGCTCTCATCAAAGGGGTAATTGTATTACTACAAAACCAGAGAACCCCTTCAAACAAATAAAGCATATTTCACTTAAACCAATGTTTTGATAGCTTTACACTGTACATGGAACAGGTCGATGGAAATGTACTGATTGAAGGACTTAAGAAAAGGAAATTGTTTTTTTTTCTGGTTTTGTGGCTGCCTATCCAAGAATCTGCATGATCCATACTGTTCTAAAACTTTCCAGTTATATATAAAAAAGACACAAAAGGTAAAAAAAACACCTTCATTTGAGAAGCTGTAATGAACAATTCCTCAAATGTATGGTTAAAATGAGAAACATAAACAGACAACAAAGCAATAAGGCTCAATTTTCCTAGTGCTAACTTCTCACAATTTCCTTAACCAATTTAATTCATATGTCTATACCAACAGTCCCTAAAAAGACAAATATGAGGAATAAGCTATTTGCTCATTCAATATAAAGCGAAGCTGGGATTTTCTGAGCACAACCAATTTCATGCAGAATTACATAACAGAATTACACGTAGGTCTTCATTAACTCTCTCTGGCTTGAGCGAACATGAAGATCACAGTGCCAGAAAAAGGACTTAACATCTAAATTGAAGAGGTCCCCAGGCTGACCTCTGTGTTTATGATGTGGCACACAGAAGTGGAAGTATTTTGTAATTTATATATAACTATGTTACACAGTACAGAGAAGTGAGCAAATGGGTGAAAATGTGGAGGAAAAGCTCCACGAGAGTCTTTCCTGTCATTGCTGGGACAGCGGGAAGGTTGGCTGATGGACAAAGGGACTGAGTTATAATAAAACACAGACCAGTATCTAAGCCCCTCTTTCCTAATATTGAGTCATAACTTTTGAAGGGCTGTTGGTAAAACCAAACTCTTTAACACAGCAAGGTTTGTTTTGTTTCTCTGTCAATCTGTTCTCAAATAACCAAGGTATGGACAATGTATTTCATGACAGTTACAGTGACCTAAACTGTACAGGCTGGGTCTGAACAGAATGGACCGCTGGGCTGAGACCAATGGGATAAGGTTTAACAAGGCTGGATCCTGCACTTGGGGCACAACAACCCCATGCAGTGCTACAGACAAGGGGAAGAGTGGCTGGAGAGCTGCACTGAGGAGAAGGACCTGGGGGTGCTGGTTGACAGCCAACTGAACATGAGCCAGCAGTGTGCCCAGGTGACCAAGAAGGCCAATGGCATCTTGGCTTGTATCAGAAACGGTGTGACCAGCAGGTCCAGGGAAGTTATTCTGCCCCTGCACTCAGCACTGGTGAGACTGCACCTTTAGTACTGTGTTCAGTTCTGGGCCCCTCACCACAAGAAGGATGTTGAGGCTCTGGAGCGTGTCCAGAGAAGAGCAACAAAGCTGGTGAGGGCTGGAGAACAAGTCTTACGAGGAGCGGCTGAGAGAGCTGGGGTTGTTGAGCCTTGAAAAGAGGAGGCTGAGGGGAGATTTTATTGCTTTTTACGATAACCTGAAAGGAGGTTGCAGAAAGAAGACTGCTGGCCCCTTCTCCCAAGTGACAGGGGACAGGACAAGGGGGAATGGCCTCAAGCTCTGCCAGGGGAGGTTCAGGCTGGACATCAGAAAAAAGTTGGGCACTGCAACAGGCTGCCAGGGAGGTGGTTGAGTCACTATCCCTGGAGGTATTTAAGACAAGTAGATGACGTGATCAGGGACATGTTTTAGTGGTTGATAGGAATGGTTGAACTTGATGATCCTAGAGGTGTTTTCCAACCTAGTGGTTCTATGACTCATATGCCATGAACTCACCTCAATCTCCCCCAGCTTTCCCCTCCATTGCTGTACATTTCTGTCTTCTCCAGAACTGCTGCAATACAAGTACAAGCTGTTCACAGAAACAGGACTGTTCAAGACTGGAAAACTGATCTAAAATCTTGCAAGATGTTCTCTTAGAATTCTTAGAATTTCTTAAGAGAATCTGTTTGGAGCTACTAGCTTATGCAAAGAAAATGTTTTGCCCACTTCAACATTCTGAATTGTTACAAATATTGTTCAAAGATTTTGTTTTTCATGCATCCATTCTGCAAATAAAGTAGAAATTGGTAAAAGCAAAACGGCCATAGCTGTGGATAGGGAGAGAGAAGTGACTCTTAACTAGGATTGCCAGAGGCTGCCTGTTCAGCTTTCCCTTGCCCTGGGACAGGACATGGTGAAAACGAACATCTGTTCCCTCAGGTAAGGAAATCACAGTACTGTGCAAGTTCACTTTAAATGTCTAACTGACATTTTGACATTTATAAATGCTGTTCCTTTGCTATAAAAGTCTCTTTTTTTTCTGCCCACTGACCAGAACTAGTCTTTCCGTAAGGTGGAATGTTCCTTTCATTTGGGAAGAAAGAAAAAGTGCTGTATTTTGGATGAGTGATTACAATTTGAAAATTAGGCAGTCTGCTATTGTCTGATAGTTCTGACTTGCTTTATCATGAATGGCCTTTCTGTAGGTCCTGCCATTCCTCTTTTCTTAGTGGCAGCATGACCTTTCTGTTGAGCAGTCTGACTTCCCACACGCTAGTTTCTGTGACCTTTAATGGGAGCCTCTGCAGAATGACTTAGAGGTATAATCAACATACTTCACTCTTATATGTATATAAAAAAAATTTTTTATAGATAATTTCTGTGTATTTGCAGCAATAAAACAAGTAGGGCAATAAGTAAAAATAAGAATTATTTTTAGATGAAGAACTTGAATAAGTTGCTTGTAGCAACTTGAATAAAAATATATACGACAAAGTCACAAAAGTTATATGCAACTCTTCAATTGATGCAGGGTTCAAACACATTATTCTTTCCTTATTTGGTAACAAAGCTGCTTGAATTTTCCGTATGACTGGTAACGATGCAATCTCTCATCTTCCTCATCTACTACCAAGATTTGACAAGGCCTTCCTTTTGTCTTGTACCACTCTAGTACAAATTCAGTTTGAGCCTTGGTTTTCTAGTAGGCCACACTGCAAAGCACAAAAATCTCTTTTGTGGTTCTCCAGAGACAAGTTGAACATAAGTATTTCTCCATTCTCCCTCTCTAGCTATGAATACTTTTGATTTCATTTATTTATTATTACAAGTGAACTTTTGCCTAAAAATAATAAAAAAAAGAAGTCATAGGTAGTGGAGCAATGCCGATGATTATTTTTTAATGTAAAATAACCTCAAAAAATTCAAATGGATAAAGAAAGGAAGGTTAGTGGAAATCCTTTGTTAATGTTAGACACAGAAACCAAGACGGGATGGAAAAGGATATTGAAAATGTTAGGAAAATTCAATGAAGACACTCATTCTGATCATTAGACATTTAGTCAAAATGACAAATTCACTCACTTAGCTACCTATTAGTTTAAAATAAAATTATGCCTGTAGCTCCTGAAATAATAAGCATACACTAGCTCAGACTCTTTTAATTTAAATGTGCTTTGCGTATAGGATTTGTTCAGAATGTTAGGGGTGTTGGAAGCAGCAAATTCAGTCTTAGGCTCTTCTAGGTATATTCAGAAAAGCTCAGCTTCCTTATTCCTCTGAAAGAATTCTGATTTAAACACTCTGTAGGCTTGTTTATAAAGAAGGATTTGTACAGAAATACATGACCCATTCTTAAAAAACTTTTTAGTGAAGTCTTTTTTTAGAAAATTAAATAAGCTTACAATCAAAATTTTTAAGCTTCTAATTTTTTTAAAACAATTCAGCAAACGTCTGTATTTCAGTTTCTCTTGCTCATGAATGTCTTTCAAAATAGGCCAGATTAGATGAAACAATAAAAATCTATAATAAATAGTGGACAAATGAAATGTTCAGCTTAAGTTCAATCAAGGAACAAGTGGATCAATAGAAGTGGAAAAACTCTCAAACTCACAGTACAAGAGAATATGACAGGACATTACTGAATCAAAAAGTAAAGAAGCTTATGAAACAAAAAAAAATGAGAACAAATATAAATTGTTCTTGCTGCTAGGTGGGATTTTCAAATGTTGGCTACATGCAGGCTTTATTGTGCTTGCACTGAAATCAGCAATAATACTCCTACTGAATTAATAGAAAACAAATCTCAGCCAACCCTGATCACTTTCAAGATTCCACCACTAACAGCAGACTAAGCCACCAAATGATGAAAGATTTCATATTCCTTCAGACAGCAAATAACAATTGTACTGCATTATTCTCTCAGAGATTACTTCAATGTATTTAATACATAAAGCGCCAATGTTCAATACACTTAATAATAAATTTACAGTGTATTGTTAAAACCAATGGCCTGCAGGGTAAAGGTAAAATAATTTTTAAGACTGAAGTCAAGCAATATAGCTAGGATGAACATTAGCAGCAGCTGTCATGGTAGATAAGGTGGCAATGTTTTTGTCATAAATTGTCATGACAGGATACTATGAAGATCACAGGATACCCAAGTGTTGGATTCCAGCCTCTCTTTGAGAATTCATAACACTTGGTCAACTACTTTGAAAACAGCTGTCTAAAGCACAAAAATAGTGTTAAGATGTCCATATTTCAAGTCATTTGTAGCAAGACAGAAACATAGCGCCCTAAAAACAGTGAAGAAGATCATGTTGTCCAGCTGGGTTTGGGGAAGCAAGGAACTGAACATATTTTAATCCAGCACTGTTACAACATGGACGAAACTCAGTCTCTCAGACTCTTTACTGAAGCTCTTTCAGTTTATACAAACCACCATTTATAAGTGAAATAAGAAAAGATTCTATTTGAAAATGGCTGGTCTTCACAGTATGTTTCCACAAAACACTGGCCAATAATGAGAAGAAGACATGAAATCATAGGGGTAACATATCAGGCACGATATTATCTCTTGCTGCTGGTTACCTTGGACAGATCCAAGGACAGATCTACCAAGTGTTGGTTGATGTGTTTCAACAGGCGAGACATCAACACCATGTGTTGGAAGGACCTACAGCAGTCTGGGACCTTGATGAGCTGAGAAAATGGGCAGATATGACTCTCATGAAGTTCAACAAAGGAAAATGCAAAGTTCTGCAACTAGACAGGAACAACACCGTGCACTAGCATGTGCTGGGAGCTACCTAGCTGGAAAACAGCTTTGCAGAAAAGGCTTTGATAGTCCCAGTGGACACTGAGTTGAACATGAGCCTACAATGTGCCCTTAATGAAAAGAAGGTCATCAACATTCTGGGCTTCTTTAAGAACACTGCCTCCTTCCCCTCTGTTCAGCCCTGGTGAGTCACATCTGCAGCAGTGTGTCTAGTTCTGGAATCCGTAGTACAAAAAACATGAACATACTCGAGAGAGGCCAGCAAAACATTGTAAAGATAATGGCTTTGAGCACTCGTTCTTTGAGGGGAGGTTGAGAGATCTGGGAATGCTTAGCATGTGGAAGGGTCAGGAGGAACTTTGCCAATATTTATACTTGAAGAGAAGGTGCAAAAAAGATGGAGCAAGACTCTTTTCAGCAGTGCCCAGTGACAGCACAAGAGGCAATGGTGACAAACTGAAATACAAAAAAATTCCATGTAAATTTAAGAATTTTCTTTTTCATGTGAGGGTCTTCAACACTGGTATAGATTACCCAGAGAAACTATGCAGTCTCCATTCATGTGGATATTTGAAACCTAGATTGACATGGCCCTAAGCAGACAGCTCTATCTGATCCTGCCTTGAGTTGTGGGCTGCACTAGATTGTCTCTAGAGCTGACATCTAACATCAACCCTCCTGTCATCCTGTGGTATTAGAATACCTGTGGAAGAAAGCTTGGTAAGAATGTGTTAGAAATATATGTTCTGATCTTCTGGTTAGAAAGTATACCTTGAAGATCTTTAGTATAATCACTCTTCTGTTAAAAAAACAGTAAAATATCAAAATTTTCACAAGTATTATTTCCTGCTGTGGGGTCTGAATCAAGTCTTGAAGGATTAAACATAGAAGAATACTAGTGGAGAGAGGTATTCTAAGGATTAGGAACATTCAAAGATAAGATCAATAACAAGTGGAGAAATATACATCTACAAATGAAGAACACTTTACAGGAAGCAAATTAAAAAAAAGAAGCTAGGCCAATTGATTTAACTATGAAGCAATTTTAAACTTGGAGAGCTAATTTACAGCATACATAATTAACATATGCATGATAATTGCTATGAGATATTATCTAATCCTGAGATTAAAAGAATTAATAAAAATGAGAAACGTATATGCATTGCTAGACTAGATAGGATAGAATATAATGGTAATAAATGTCCCTTGTGTTATGAGTCAAAATTAAGAAAGAAAAACAATTACGTTCCAGTAAAACACATTCCAATTACTATACCAGAAGAGTCAAATAGTGATATGATATTTTCCCATTTTTAAACCTCCGATGCTGACCTTTGCGTCACTTGCCTTGGATTATTTTTTTCGGAATAATCATGAGACTCAAAACCACCCCAAATGTGGTCTATCCTAAGGAAGGAAACTCTGTAATTTCCATTATGCACTTGTATCAGGTGACCTCAGATCTCCTTGAATCTGATCCCCTGGTCTGGAAAGCTGACTATAGTTTTGAGAATCTTTGAAATATTTTAATGTCATCACTGAAAAATTAATACATGCAGGTTACTTCAATATGAATAATATCCAATATGCATAATGTCAAGTCTGCCGTTCTAAAAAGGGGATGGCATATTAACTATTTCTGAGGATGTAACTTCTTCCATAACTTCAATTAAATACTATATCAAGGGTAATTTTTCATCCTAAATAGTCAATTCAATGGACATTATATTAAAAGAATCCTGAAATTGTATCACATAGAATGTAGTTGAACCAGTATACATGAATTTACAGAACTTGTGATATATAAAAATCAAGAATTACATTTAGGACAATATAAAATAGTAAACATGAAGAATGATGTACTCATTTCTTTAACACGAAGGGGTTGAGTGTTTTTCAAAGTATCATAAGTTATAGAGGAGGGAAACACAGATGTAGAAGCTGAAGATGCATGACAACAGGTAGTAGTCTACAGGAAAAAGTTCATAAGACATTTACAAGTAAGCATACATTTGCAGAATCTAAACTTAACAGGGATACAAACTCTGTAGAAAGAATGAGATAACTTTAAATACCAGATTTCAGGCTTGATATTCCAGGGGGTATTTTCTGATGTAAAAGATCAGTTTGGTGGTGTTGTGGTCAGAGGGCAAAATAAATATTCCAACTACACATTTAGTGCAAATTACGTAAACAAAGTTACAGAGGTTTGCCAAGATATTTAGCCTATTAAATGTATTTTCAGACAGTAGAAACCTCAACCTAACTTTTGAATTTATGAAAAGACTCACCTAAAGCTCTTGGGAATTACATATGTTTTCTCCTATCTTTTTCAGAATTCTGGTTCTGCCTTAGAATCATACCATAAATTACGATTGGTCATCACGATCTGCATCTGGCTTGAAAAGAACTTGTCACATTAAGGTATAAAACAGTTTTTGTAGATCTCAACATACAGTGGATTTATTTAGCTATTAATTTCTGTTACTTCTCCCTCCTTAGTGCAAACAGCCAAGTGCAATTAACGCACTTGGACTTTCAAGCCTATGGAAGTGATCAAATTACGCTAGAAATAATGTCAAAGCCAATCAGAAGTATTTTTATTCAGCTGCAAATCACAGACTGAAAGGCAAAGCATCTTTAACTTGTAGAAGACCATCTCTCTGTACAGAACATAATTTACCACCTTCTCTGCAATCAGCAAATTAATGAGAGAAGAGTACAATGAAGAGGCAAGGAAAGAAGCATGACCTAAGAGGTCACTTTGTTGCTGTAAAAAAAAAAAAAAAAGCCAAACAAAACAATCCCTGGTGCCAAAGTACACTAAAATGCAAACAAACAAACAGAAACATAAACTCCCAAGCCTACCCTAAAAATACCGAAGAAAAAAATCTGGTCTTTTCATCCCTTTATCCTATCTCAGACTGTTCAACTGAGAGGAGAAAAACTGCCAGCAGAATACTTTTAATTTCATGTAACTTCATTTAAAATGCAGTGCAATTGAAGACTGCTCTGGTATTAGCTGCTGGAGTGGCAAGAGAAGTGGTGGATGCAGGTAGATAAGCATTTGTGTTTTAAGCTCTTCAAACACAGTTTAGACAGTGTTCATTTTTAAATTATGCCTCTGTCCTATTGAAAACCTGCTCAGTTCATGTAGTTTAAACCAAAACAGAAGTGAATAGGATTTACTGATTTATTAATGAGTTGTAATTAACTGAGAATCAGTAAATTATGTATTTTGGATCAATATTAGGAATACAGCACATAAACCACAATATTATTGCAGATATTAATAAGCAACAAAGCATTTTCTGAATGCCTTCTTAAATCCAAATAAATCTTAATCCCTCCTGCTATCCCGGACACAGTGACCCATGCACACGTACCCCTTCAGAGGCCATGGGTACCACAGGCCACCCTCACCTGGGTGTATGAGACACCCTGCATCCCTGTTGTGAGAGATATGAGTGCACTGGCTGCCTCCATCCTCCCAGAGGGAGTGACCCCAGGGGGCAGTTCTCCAAATGCCCCTGTGATAGCTGTGGGTGCGCTAAACACAGTGGCTGAGGGCAGAGGAGATGGCTTAAGGGAGTGCTGTGTTGCCAGATCCAGACAGACCCCTAGTTCCATGGGGCTGTATCTGGCAGGATCACACCAGTGCCATCGCTGCCCTGCTCCCCTTTTTTCCTGTCTGCTACAAATCCTTGTGTTTCACTTTTATCTCTCTTTAGAAGACTTTTTTTGCCCACAGGTTTCTTGGTTCTCCAGCCACTGTTTAATCGAACTGATAGTTGACTTCCTCTTTATGAAGGCCAGTTTTGGGCAAAAGCCCACTCGGACAATTGGGGAGCCCACTCATGCACACTCTTGCATGCATATTCCTACCTTACTGGCTGCTGTTATTCTGAACTCTTTGCTAAGTCTGGACCCACCAAGTGCTCGTAACACAGCAAGCTGTCAACCATCAAAACACACCATGAAGATCAGAAGTTGCAATGGGACAGATCTGTTATGTGCCTATGATTTCTGTGGTCTTGTCATATTTGCACAAATAAATTCCATGTCTGCAGCTACAGAAAAGAAGGAGAAAAATATAGCATCTGCTTTTTTCTAACCTGCTATGACTCAGGGTTCTTGAACAACAAATAGTAATAGTTACGGCTAACCCTTACATTCCAAAAGCAAATGAGCAGCTAGATTCAGCTTTCTTAAATGAGTGCTCTTCTATTATTTTATAAATAGTTTCACAGTTCTGAGAGAGAGCTGCCATACCATTTTTTGAAAAGAAAAGATTATGACTGCACAAATTCAGAAAATATTTACAGCTATAATGAAATCCTAAACGCGAAGAGAAGACTACATAATTCAAGTCACGACTTTGAGATTGTGGAAGAAATGGAGCAGTTATGATGTCACCACAGAGAAATGAAAAGTATAACAAGTTTTGGTTATTATCAAAGAGAAATTGACAAGTCCTTCTCTTTGTACAAGCTCCAGTGGAGATCAGTAAACATATCAATGCTTTTTAAAAGCTGTAAGTGTATATATATATATATATATTTTTGTTGTGCTTCTGCAAAATCCTAACGCATCTAAATGAAAAGTTCTTGATGCATGTGAACACCTGTGTGGAGAAAAAAAAAATCCATTAAAAGCAAATCATTATTTTTCAGCATGGTTTAGTTTTAATGACAAAAAACAATTCTTGCTTCACTGCTCAAAATGTCTAAGTTCTTGCCCTCTTAGCTCAGAAACTATTGGACTCTGAAAGCAACAATGGAAGAATGTGACAGCCTAAAACAAATGTAGTGACACTGTTGATTCACTTTGTGCTTGATAAACTGAATAATCACAATTACATATGCTTATGAAAATAGAATATAACTATGCTTTTTAGTATATGCATGGTTAAGCAAAGTAGCCTTATAAATTTAAACTGTAGTTACATGTGTATGGTAAGTGAGCAATATAATAAATCTTACAGTGTAAAGAATCAAATGAATAAACAGTTTCTGCTGGATAATTCTGCACTTACATAATTTTATAGCTTGAAATTTTATGCTATATTTTCCTCTAGTGGTAAGAATTTTTTCCCCAGTTCGATGTTTATTTTACAAAACTAATGTCTATTCCCACAAAACAAATAAACAGAAACCTCAGCTTATAAGTTGATTTATGCTTTTTAAAACTGTTTTTTAAAACCTTGAATTTTAAATGTTGACTTTAGAACTCTTGATATTATATTTGAAAAAATGTTTTCAGTACTGTTACATCTTCCACCTTTCCATCTGCTGGAATTCACTCTAATTTTTTTTGCCTCACAAAATTTAAAAAGCTATGGGTATATTTATGAATTGTAAAACTACTTAAGGCATTAAACCCATTCCTGTAGACACTTAGTACACAAAATTTCTTTTATCCATCAGGTAGGTGTTGGGGCAAATTGCAAGGAAAGTTGGTAGATGGATTCATCTAGCCACTCTATGTAATTTCTAACAGCAGAAATTTCATAGATGACTGATGACAGCCAATTGCCTCTCAAGTATTTTTACCAAGCTGTCAGAGAAACGGAAGAAAGCACACAGTGTCCTGTTCTGCTATATTAACTGACAGACAGTAGTGGGATTGTGTTAGGACCCTCTTGTCACCCCACTAATCAATGCAGCAAGCATTGGGAAAGTTCACAGACTGTAAGGTTCCTTTCTGTAGTCACCTAATTTTCACTTCTGTTGTGCTTGCTTACAGTTTTCTAGTAACTGCTTTTGGTCAATACAGCTCTGTAGCTCCAGAGTATATGCCTACCTGCAGAAGAAGGTCAAAATCCCAGGACTCAAGGTAAAGCGACTCTAAGGGATATATCTGAGTGTGAACCATATCTAGAAGATAACAAGTTTTGGCACAACAGTTCCAGATTATTATTCTACCGGTGCTAAAATTACAAGGAGATACACAGAGACAGACATAAAGAAATTACAGTCAGTAGTTTAACATAAACTTTGAGAGTTTTCAAACTCTAAGATCGAAGTGGAAGAGACGTGTGAGAAAAACTGGCTGATTAGGGGGTTTCAGCGGGGTTCAGGAAAGGGTCAAAACAACACCTGACTAGTTTGTTGAAATCCTTTGAAAAATTATCACCAAGGTAGACAAGGTGACATAGTGGGAGCTCTCACTTCAAGCTTCTCAGTAAAACTCTGCAGCCACTTCAGGGGAATCTTGTTGAAAAATGTATATATTTAAAAACTGAAACCAGATGTATAAAGGTGGCCAGTGGAGAAGCTGAACACCAGGAAAAAAATGCGAGGAACATTTATGGATATTGTATTAGTAGCTCAGACTGTATTTAGTGTTGTCATACAGCTTTCGCTGCCACTATTTAATACCTCAGTCTGGACTGACTGCTCCTCTAGAGGCAGACAAGCAGCCGTGCACTGGGCACCACCTCAGAGGACCAAAGGCACCAGGGAACCAAGTGCTGCCGAACCTTTTACCCTCTGAAGGGTGACTTATTGCAGATGCACATCTGCAAATGGATGATAAGTTGTTTTAAAGGGGTTGCATCTCCCTGTATTGGATATAAATGGCAGGGTACTGGCAATGGAGGGTTGCGGGGCAGCCTGTGTGAGGAGTTTGGGGCTGCCTCATGCTGGATCCTACTCAGGACACAGCTGAGACCCTTAGCCTAGCTGGAGGTTCTTCTGAGAAAGCATATTTAGGAAAGAACAGTAAAATGCTGAAAGAAATAAGAATCAATTATGTGACGGAATATGAGGTGCTGCATGGTGGAGATGGCAATGGCCGCAGAGGAGCTGCAGACCATGAGGGACTTATACCAGAGACACCAGAGAGGAGGTGACAGGGATGAAGGAAGAAGCAATGGCAGAGCAAGGAATAATGAGTGTTGGGAGACACTGCTCTGCCCTGACCCCAACCCTCTGCCCCACGTGTTATCTTGCCAAAGGGACTGTAACCTACAGCAATAACTAGGGGGAGGGAGAGGCCCACATGAAGGTAGGGTGGGGAAAGGAGGAGGAAAGGTGTTTTCTCCAAGCATTTAAATGTTTGTCTTTTTTGTTTCCAATATCCATATCAGTAATTAAATGTTTAGATTAAGTTAAATTCCCAAGATTCAAGCAGAGTTGAGTCTGACTTGCTCCTGACCGTAATTGCTACATGATTTCCCTGCTTATATTTCAACCCATGGGTTCTCTCACTCTTGTTCTTCCCCATCTTTTTTGTGGGGTAGTGGAGCAGTGAGTAAGCAGTTGTATGGGACTTGGCTGCTGGCTGGGGCCAACTGAGCATGCTCATCCAGCCTCAGATAACTGATACTGTTCCATAAGAACAACAACTCACAGAGAGTATCTCATTTGAGCTAATGATTAGGGAAATGGCCTCTACATTTTAAGATGGTTTTAAATTATACCTTTTTCCTTTCCAAGGCGCTGACCTAGATGGTTAAATATAATGTGTTTTGTGGAAACAGATTTCATAATCTGCTGCCCAATAATAAGAACTATCCTTTTGTAGCAGGGAGACTAGTCTCTGAAAATATTAAAATTTTGTATTTTTAATGTCTCATAGAATCAAAGAATCATAGAATTGTAGAATCATAGAATAGTTTGGATTGTAAGGGACTTTAAAAATCATCTAGTTCCAACCGCCCTGCTGTGGGCAGGGACATCCCACTAGATCAGGCTGCCCAAGGCCCCACCCAACCTGGCCTTGAACACCTCCAGGGATGGGATATCCACAATTTCCCTTGGCAACGTGTTCCAGTGTCTCACCACTCTCATGGTGAAGAAATTCTTCCTAATGTCTAGTCTAAATCTGCCCCTCTCCAGTTTATACCCATTCCCCTTCATCCTATTACCACAAGCCTTTATGAATAGTCCCCATCCCCGTCCCCCTCCCCAGCTCTCTTGCAGGCCCCTTTCAGGTACTCGAAGGTCACTATAAGATCTCCTCTGAGCCTTCTCTTCTCTAGGATTAACAAGCCCAACTCTCTCAGCCTGTCCTTGTATGGAAGGCTCTCCAGCCCTCTGATCATCTTTGTAGCCCTCCTCTGGACCCATTCCAACAGCTCCATATCCTTTTTATGTTGAAGATTCCAGAACTGGACACAATACTCCAGATGAAGTCTCACAAGAGAGGAATAGACAGGCAGAATCATTTCCCTGAACCTGCTGGACGCACTTCTTTCAATGCAGCCCAGGATGTGGTTGGCTTTCTGGGCTACAAGCATGCATTACCAGCTCATGTTGAGCTTCTCATCAACCAGCACCCCAAGTCTTTTTCTGCAGGGCTGCTTTTAATCACATCATCACCCAACCTGTACTGAAACTGCCTCAACCCAGGTGTAGGACCTTGCACCTGGCCTTGTTGAACCTCATGAAATCCACACAGGCCCACTTCTCTGGCTTGTCCAGGTCACTCTGGATGACATCCCGTCCTTCCACTGTGGCAAGCTGACACTCAGCTTGGTGTCATATGCAATCTTGCTGAGGATGCGCCAGATCTCGCTGTCTGTTGATGAATATATTAAACAGCACTGATCCCAGTATAGACCCCTGAGGGACCCCACCTGTTGTGGATCTCCATCTGGACATTGAGTCATTGACCACATTCTCTGAATACTACCATCCAACCAATTCCTTATCCACTGACCGGTCCACCCATCAAAGCCATATTTCTCCAATTCAGAGAGAAAGATGTTATGGGAGACAGTGCCAAAGGCTTTACAGAAGTTCAGGCAAATTACATCCATGGCTTTTCCCATGTTCCATGATCTTCCAAAGCACAGAGGTGAGGCTGACAGGTCAGTAGTTCCCCATGTGATCTTCTCTACCCTTTTTAAAAATGGGGACAATGTTACCCTTCTTCCAGTCACCAGGGATTTCCCCTGACTGCCATGACTTTTTAAATATCATGGAGAGTGGCTTGGCCACCACATCAGCCAATTGCCTCAGGACTCTGGGATGCATCTCATCAGGTCCCATAGACTTCTATATGTTCAGCTTTCTCAGGTGGTCACGAACCTGATCCTCTCCTACAGTGGAGGATCTCCCTGGTTGCCATCTTGATGTCCACTGACCCATGATGCGTGAGGAGAGTGGTTGTCAGTGAAGACAGAGGCAACAAAGTTTTTCAGTACTTCATCCTTCTCGTCTGTTGATCCAAGGTCACCATTTTCAGCCCTCAGTGGGGATATGCTTTCTTTAACCTCCCTTTTCTGATTGACATACCCGTTTTTATACATCATATATATAATGTATATAATACATATATATATGTATTTATATATCCATGTATTTTATATCAATTTATTATCTTATTGATTTGTTCTATTTATATATTATATATTATATATTATATATTATATATTATATATTATATATTATATATTATATATTATATATTATATATTATATATTATATATTATATATTATATATTATATATTATATTATATAAATACATTTAAAATACCACTTCTATATATTATATATAAACATATAGAAAATTTAGTAAATCAGGCTTAGTCATGAAATGTGTCCAAGACTGTGGCAGTTTGTATTAAGCAGAAAAACACACCTAGAAATGCATTCTAAATTTAAATGCATTGGTAAAATCTTGGCATCAAAGTGATCCTGGATTTGTAGATTATCCTCTTCAATGGGCATGAATCTCATTTTAGATAACTGCATACTTTATGCATGAGGACATTGAACTCCTGCTCACAGCAAGTGTGTGTGTCCTTTCTTATGAAGATTGAAGGTTTGTAGGTTATCTTACAAAGTTAAACACTTAAATTCTTTACCTCATTTTCAGATTCTTCACGTGAGCCACATATCTAAACTCACATTATATTTAATTTGGTCAATGGAGTCTATAGAGATCATCAGCTGAACACCAAATGTTTATCTGCTTCAGGCGTAAGTGAACAAGTTTCCATACTGTTCTTACTGTATTGACGAGATACCAACAGATTATAAAGGGAGATTAGGCATCAAGAGTTTTATTCTAGTGCCCAGATATAGGCTGCACATGCCATTTAAGCTGTCCTGGGATGTTCATCTCTCCATCGAGGTGACAGACAGTATTTTTGGGAGCCACACCCATGCCTATGTATTTCAGGAGCAGAAACTAGGCACCAGCAGGGACAGTAGACTACCCTACTCTCTCAAAAGGAAGTAGATACCTGAGTTTAAGCATCTTAACTGAACTCTTGTTTGAGATGGAAACAAAGGTGCCTTCACTAGGTACTGGATCCTATGCTATGCACCTAGAAGCATGATCAAGAATGGATATATCTCTAAAACTAATGGATGTGGAAGAAAAGGCTGCAGAATCATGCAATCATGTAGTACTGGGTAGAAACCTGATGTACTAGACATGTTCTGGAAGTGAATTTCCAATTGAGTCCATCCTGATAAATCTGCATCTGGTCATAAGAATCCATTCAGTAATACAGAGTCACTTGCCTTTGAAAATTTGGCCTATGTCTTTTGTAGGATCTAAGAACTCATTTCTTGGTCAGTTATTTTTAATTCAACCATTACTTTAGCTTTAAATATGCACAATGGAAAATAAGAAACAGGTATATCTGACACTAAGCAAAGGCTGAAAGTGTTTGTATTACTTTTTGAGGGAGTGCTGAAAGGGAGACAGAACAACTGAATATTCTGTCAATATTTGAAAAGCTATTGTGCTGTGCATACCATTTCCAAGATAGCCATGAGATAAATATGCAAGAAAAGCTGTTTCTGCTTGTGATATGAAGTAGTATTACTACAGATTCCAGGCTGAGAGCATCTGAAAAGCAGGCACAGGGGAATGCTGCAGGCAGCTAGCTGATGCAAGACTGTCAAAATTCAAGGACTTTCAGGACATTTTCTTAAATTAAAAAGAGACCGATAATTGCAAATTTACTTCTTTGAAGCACTTCTGTTTCATCTGTGGTGATTACTAGGGTGTTTTGCTTTGCCTGAAGATTTCTCTGAACTTAAAAATAGCACAGACTAAATTCTTCCTCTCCTGTTTAGACTTGAAGTACTTAGAGTAAATGCACAACAATCTGGGAGGATGTGCAGAAAATAGATTGTTTTTCATATTTTACTTTTAAATGTTATACTGGTTCAAAATCTAAAATAATGACTACTTTTTTTTTTCTGATGGCCATTTGTTTGCAAAGAATGAAAAATAATGTTATTGACATGTTTTCAACTGTGGCTTTTGAGTCACTGTAAGTAGCTCTTTTAGAAAAGGTTAGATAGCTCAAGAAAACCAAAATTCATAACACAGAAAAGTGAATCTGGATCATGTTTTCTCAGCTTTTCTCTCACATGTCTGAAGTCAAAGTGCTATTTTCAGACTTAATATAAAGAAAATCTTGAGGTTGTTGTTCACTTAGTCATTAGCAGAAAGTGAATGGCCAGATTAAATCTCATTACTTGTCACACCCCGAGGGAGACAGAGCTGCTGGGGGCAGCTGATATTGCACCTAGAATTATACCCAATTAAACAAGTATAGTCTCAATAAAGCAGCACATTGGAATTGGGGTATACTCCCCTTTTTAATGAACACAAAGTCCGCTAGCCTAGACAGACTGGTAAATGGGGCAGATAAGGAACCGTATTACTCATCTGGTAAAGCCCCAAACCATGATGTGTCCATAGGACCCGAAGGTTACTCAGTAGAATCTACCACCCTCGAATAGATGCACAATGATCAGTTGTGACAAAATCTATCCTGTAAATATTGAGCAATCACCCCAGCAGGAAGATGTGCCTAAAATATAAATTACTGTGTTACTAATTACGTTACCCTCCTTGCTGCTCCAATTTTTCTGTCACACCCCAAGGGAAACAGAGTAGGACCCAGAACTGTATTTAAACATTTAGTTTATTACCTATAAAGTTATAATTCTAAGTCAAAAGTATAAGCTTAAGCCTAGAGCGATATTAGCATCCTACAAGGATTTGTGAAGGACTATACGACCTGTATGGGGTTCAGTGATAAAGTCTTTAGGTGTTTCCTCGAAGTTGCTTCGAGTGATGTTTCTGCAAACGCTGCGGGTTGTTGACGTTGTTGGGGGATCTCAGACCAGCTGAGAGGGAGCTCCGGTTAAGGCTCGCTCTTCTCACTCTCGTATAGTCCTCTCTGGAATGATAACATCTGGGGTAGCAGTCAGCGCATCTTCTTTAGCTTTGGTCAGTGGGGCCGATGGGAAGGGACACAGTGGATTGCTTCCTGTCAGTGCAACCCCCACCAATGGGTAGGAATCCACAAAACTCCAGGGTCGTAGATCAGGACGTTTCCATCACAAAAAAAACTTAATAGCCTAAATCATCCAAGTACAACACATGTAGATTTCTATTCACAAATCTTATTAATACTTTTGTTTTGAGGATCACCCCTGAGTCAATGTTCTGTAGCTATGGTGTAACTCTGATAAGGGAGGGGAGCCAGTTTAGTCATCCTGATAGGCAAAGGAGTGGCAGAGACATAATGGCTCATCCTCCCCGACTCATCCTGGCTGCACAGGTGGGCTTTGATGTGGCCGCTGACGCGGAGTGGCCACCAGGCCTCCTCCTGGCCCCTCTCCACCCCTCTCTCCGCAAAGCAGCAGCCCTCCGCAGCAGCTTCGGGGCGGGGAGGGAGATGTCACTACTAAAATGGTATCACGTCGTTTTTGGTAGCAGGCTCTTGCTGGAAATTTGTAGCGGGGAGTTGAATTGGATGCAAAGGCAGGACATCAGAGATTCGACTACGCAGCTAAAGAAACGTGGAATTCCTGTTTGCAACGGCAGTAAACTTTCTGTTGAGGGGGCTGTGTAGGATTTCTGGTAAGTCTCCACCTCTCCGATCTGGTCAATTCTTTTTCCCATTTGATCTCTCCTTGTCAAGCATCAAAACATGAAGTCCTAGCTAATTCTTTTCACTTGTCCTATCTAGTAATAGGCAGTATTCTGACTTACTTCCTTAGCAGTCATCTTTAGCAAAGAAATGAAGGAAAAAAGATATTTCCTAGTTTTGTACTGTTACAATTGTCCATTTGCAGTAGCAGGTAGACCAATGGAAATGAGATAGAAGACCACAGCTTATCTTAGGAAATGTTCTTCTGGATATTTTTATTCAGGTGCTTTTTTCTGCTTCTTTTCACTATATACTTTCTTAAAGATTTCTGACTCTATTCCTTATGCCTAGATTGAACTGACATTTTAAAGATTTTATTTTTAAACACAGTAATTTGCATGCACAAATACAAAAATCTATCCTCTTTAATAACATTCTATTGTCTTCTTCGAGTAAGTTTAGTAAATACAATCAAAATTTTCAGGATTCAGGCAAGAAATGTGGAGAATCTTGTGTATTTTACGACTTCTAAGCATATGCTATTATTCAGACATAAAACATCCAGTATTCTGATAAGTCAGTACTTGTATAAAATAGTGAGCTTAACATCTTGTCCTAGATTTTAAGAAGTGGTCTTTCGTGTATTCAACTTTGCATATACAAATACTTGAACTTGAATTTCTGGATGCATAATTCATAAGAGGTGCAAATATTCTTTGGGTGATTAGATAAGGGCTAATATTTGTGCTCAAATTCACTACAGGCACATGAATTCAGGTCAATGATTTGTGAATACAAAATTGCCTCAAAATGTGAAGGGAGGCAGAGACATGTAAATCAAGCTTTGATTTTGTTGGCTGATAGGGGATAGAATTGCTCCTGCACTGTGCTGAGAACTTTTAAAATTTTTGAGAATCTGCTGTTGCTCTTGTTGCAATGGTTAGGAGTGAACAGGGATCAGCACCTTGCAGGACTGGGAATTATAATGTCCCCAAAACATCCTTTGTGTATAGACTCACTTTCAGGCTACAATTCAGAAAGCATACGTTTAGCTTAAAAGGCAAGTAAAGTGTCGTTGTAACGAATGGGCTGATTTATGTGCTTTAAATTGAACACATCTTTAAGTACCTCGGTAAATCATGACAGTTTATTAAGAGGTTTGTAATGGGGGAACAAGTCCATTAACATCAAAAAGTCACAGGACATTCAGGAGAGTTTAGAAGAAATTAACGATTGCATTGCTACAAACTTTAAAGCTTTGTATGGATGCTTTAATTCAGAGGTAGAGTGGTCTTGGGTCACTTCATCTTAATCCTTGAGCTAGTGAAGTAAGGTCACTTTACTTCTGAATAAAGGAAGTCAGAATTTTTTAATATCCTTTGATTTTGTTTTATGTTTTCTAAGTAGAAGCAGTAGGATATATATAGAATGAAATAGCTGTTCAGGAAAACTACAATTCATTGACTGAAAAATATTTCGCCTGGATCCTCTGAGGCCCTTACAGGAGACTCAGCTGAACACACAAGCTCCTGTCACCCTGAGGTGCTGAGCCAAAGGCCCGAGGACCCAGGAGCCACAGTTTTAGCTGAAGATCAGCTCCCCAGCTCTGTAAGAAACAAAGAGAGACAGAAACCCTGGCTGAAGCCAGCATTGTCTGTGTTGCATTAACTCTGCTGCAAAGCCGAAATTGAGCTGAAGTCTGTAATAGAAGAGATAACGTTTGTTAATCAAATCTTGCTTATGCTAGTTGTCGGCCTTGAACCAAGGAAGAGTGGGCCTTGCATTAACCAACAGACACTTCCTTGCATTAACCACAGGCATCCAGTAATGTAAACAATGCTTGTGCTTTTGCAAGAGATAGTGCAACACAAGGGCCACAGGACGGTCACAGGAGGAAGACTCGGGGCCTTCATCCAAGCGACCATCAGGAGGTAGAAAAAGACCCCCTAACAACAGATCGTTGCAGACGCAGAGTACACCTAGAAGGACGGGTATGATGGAAATAAGGGTCTGTAAGAACTACAACTACGGAAAGTTGAGCGCGTGCCGTTGGTGGAGTAGGAGACTCCCAGCGCTGTTTTGCTTGCTATTGCTTGCCAAATCTTTGTAATAAATTTATATATTATTTTACTTAATTGGCTCACTGATTTTGTCCGAGCACTTTATAACATAAAGTCCAGAAGCATTTATTTGGATAATAACTGAACAAAAACAAAATAAAAATTAAACAACTCTTCTTAACCTTTTCTTCTTAACCATTCTTGCAGGCTCATTTCAGAGGACCCTTCTAGAGAGGGTCTATTTGCTCAGAAAATCAGAAGCTGGAGACTGATAACAATAAGACATTCTTGAGTTTGTTTGAGTTTCTTTTTACAGACTGAGTTCTGTATGTGTCAGTTATATCTATAGTAGCCTATTACATATATTTATATATGCGTGCAAATATTTCTATCTATTATATAAACATAACAGTTACATCTGTAATTAAAGGAAGATCACTACAAGGACTGATAGCATAAGAAATCTGAAGTGTGATCAGTATAGAATTAATTCTTTTGGTTGAATATTCACCTGCTTGCCACAGAAGATAAAATTCCTTAATGAATAAAACACTTTCACATGTCAAATATACCATAAAAAAATTTGGATAAAATGTGTGGACTGAGAATTTAATTGAAAATTTTGGAGTTGATTATTGTGGAAGGTTGTTGAATTAGAAGAATGTCATAATGTTTCTCAGACTAGTGACGAGTTCTCACGTGTGAACTCAGTGCCTCCTAGAGAATATAAATGAAGCTTCTACAAAGAGGGAAAGGACTGACATCCATGCTGTAACCCTACACAGAAGTCAGGCACTCTGTGTGCTGCTTTGGAGTAGAGTGGTGACTTTGCAGCCGTATAAGGTTGTATTCCTTCTTAACAGGCAGCTAGTCAGATATTCGCAGTGTTACTATGTTATAGTGCAGTATAATTGAGTTTACGTTCATACTATTAGACAAGATTCTTCGTGCTTTGCATACAAGTGTTCAGTTCGTTACTGCTGACTTTTTTTTTCCCTGACGTCATTCTCTGGCGTAACTATAAGTAAACAAGGCATCTACTAATGCTGAACAAAAAAGTAAAATTCATTTCACCAAACTGCATAGAACTCCATCCTGAACTTCAGTAGTTATGGAAGAAAATATGGAAGAAAATTCAAGGTCAGATTGGATGGGGCTCTTAGCTAGTTGATCTGGCTGAAGATGTCCCTGCTCATTTCATGGGGGTTAGAGTAGATGGCCTTTAAGGGTCCCTTCCAATCTGAAGTAATCTATGATTCTATGGATTTTGTAAAGCTCTATAGTGCAAAGACTGCCAATGTGAGTGCATCGAGCTCATCAGAATGATTAAAATGTAATCTCCTCTTGAAAGATCTGTTTAAGTCCTCCTTGCAATGCTAGAGTTTGACAAAGCAGATTTGAATTACTTAATTCAACTGCTGAGGAGCTCACGACAACAGAACAGAGTTCTCAGCTGGTGCTTATGGGCAAGACACACAAGCCATGTCTGGTCTCAGCTGCTTAGAGGAAGTTTCAGAGACTTATTAAGGTAAACACATTGTGGTAACCCTGATGTAGGAAATATTCACTGCTAGCAAAAATTAGTTGGGCAAATCCTGGAACTTTTGGGTTTAATTCCTGGAAATTAAAGTTTAATATATGTGGAACTATGATATAAACACTTATGGTCTCTTTTTCTTCTACCTGTGAAATTAATGTATGCTTTTTTTCGGGAGAGCTCTGCCTACTTATGATAGAAAGTGCTTTGGTTTCTATGACCTTCTAAAGCGGGACTGTTCATAAAAGATAGACTCTTAGAGAGGAATGTTGTTTCAGTGTGTCACTAGTAGACTACATAAAGTATATATGTATATAGATATTGTTTAAGAATAATAGTCCTTAACAGAGCATTTTTATTTGCTGTATACCTAATTATCTCATTTACCTTGTGACTCAGAGGTGTAGCTGTCTGAGTTTAAGATGCTGTATAGCTTCTGGAATGCAGTGGAGAGAGAGAGTATACACATGAAACAGACAGAGAAATCTGTCAAACAACAAAACCATACGGTGTGATTAATCTAAGGTATGTTGATTACAGAAATTAATTTGGTAGATCTTAACAATACAATAAACGACTAGGAACACATAATTGCTGTTGTGGGTTTTTTTAATGGTCTGTTGCCTTTCTTACCTTTATTATAGTTCATTGCAGTCTTTTTACCTACTTATTATTACTACCCATAGGAGGGAAATGTAACATGCCGATTCACCTCAAAGAATACAGAAAAACAGGTGAAAAAATACACTCCTACGGGACACTAACAGAAAATACACACTACAGAGGAAAAAATACTCAGACCAAACCATCACCATTAAAGAATGACATTATAATATGTATTATGTGCATGTGGAAGACTTCCCGAAGGAAAACTCACTGAGAGGAACATATTTTCCCTTGAATGTTTTACTTCTGTAGTATCTGGAGTTTCTAACGGCAAAAATGCTTGACTAATATCAAACCCGGAATTTCTTCTGACCCTTAGCTTAATTCCTCATGTATCTTGGATACATGTAGAAGTCTTTGTTGTGTGTGTAGTGGGAAGGGACAAGAGTCCAGATGACTTGAAAGGAGCATCTCTTAATCTCTGTATGAAAACGCTGGAACCATGACATATTTTAACTCGTCAAACAACTGGCAACAGAATCATAGAATCACCGGGTTGGAAAGGACCCACTGGATCATCGAGTCCAACCATTCCTAACACTCCCTAAACCATGTCCCTCAGCACTTCATCCACCCGTTCCTTAAACACCTCCAGGGAAGGCAACTCGACCACCTCCCTGGGCAGCCTGGTCCAGTGCCCAATGACTTTCTGTGAAGAATTTTTTTCTGATATCCAACCTGAACCTCCCCTGGCGGAGCTTCAGGCCATTCCCCCTTGTCCTGTCCCCTGTCACTTGGGAGAAGAGGCCAGCTCCCTCCTCTCCACAACCTCCTTTCAGGTAGTTGTAGAGAGTAATAAGGTCTCCCCTCAGCCTCCTCTTCTCCAGGCTAAACAACCCCCGCTCTCTCAGCTGCTCCTCATAAGACTTGTTCTCCAGCGAAGAGAACCAACCTTCGTTCTCCAACCTCTCTCCTTGTCTCCAGAAGAGCAACCAGCTTCGTTGCTCTTCTCTGGTCACGCTCCAGACACGTTCCAGCTTTTTTTGCCCTCAGAATGTCAGAGGCTTGGCTTTTGAAGCTAGTGACCTGATACTTTAAAATAGTATAGTTGTTCCTCTATTTGCTTTTCTTCAATGAGCTGCCTGAATAATTCGAAACCAGTCACTTCAAGGCTTTGTGCCTTGATCTCCCTACTACTTCGAATGGGTTTGATATTGACCTACTTTTCATGAATTGCTGTCTCATGGACAGGAATTATTAATTCTTTTTGCTGTATTCAGCAAAAGAATGGTCCATTATATAGAAAACAGTAAGAAAACCTGAGGATGAAGTTAGACGCCTATTTTTCCTTACTTGTGTTGGCTCCTGGTGAATTCAGTGGTAGAGCACCAACTGACAAAGAGCTAAAGAGCAGCTTAGCCACCATGCAGTGTATCAGATGCTGAAATGTGATGCTATGTGGCAGAATTTTCTCACTGAATAGAGCTGTCACACAGCATATACAGATGCATGAAATGAAGGGTGTCCAGAGAGCGTAAGCTAGAAGGAGCAATATATTTAACTTAATTTGGACGGCTCATAAGTAAGGCAAAAAGGTTTCTGTTGCCTCTTGTAGAGCAAACATTGCATTTTTGTTTGTAAACTAAGCTTTGATTCCATTGAAGACACTGAGAATTTTGTCACAATCTTAATGGATCTTTAATAAACCAATCCTAAAATCACTTACATGTTAGAAATCAAAGTTATAATTCTACAGCTTTAATTTTATAACTAACTCATACTCATAAATGTAAATATTTTAACAACAATGTGATTATTGCATACATAAAAGCTCTGGATAACATTATTAAAATGTATAAAACATGTGAAAAATTAATTACCGCTGGTTTTTGTCAGGGTTAGATATCTCAATAGAGGCTTTATTAGGGTTTAATCTCCTTTTCTTCGTGTTTAAACTCATTTCGAAATCTGTCTCATTTTGCAGCATTAAGACTTACAGTAATACAATTTGGTATCACAATCCTGCCATTTATTTTCAGATACTCATATGAATATGTGATCCTTTTGTTTTCCTAGCTATTTTCAGAAAGGAAGATGTTATTTTCATTATGCATATGGATTAGCCTCAAAATTCAATCTGATGACCCTCTACAAAAGCCTCGAGAATGCCTCTGCCTGCACTCTCTTCTCTAAGGATGTCAGTGTGAATTAAATGTTCTAATTTGTTTTAATAGGTGTAAAAGGCTGAATGGAAATAGGCTTTGTACTGTTTTTATGACTACTATGGGAAACTAGCCAAAAAGAGTTCTGAAAGGTTAGTATGTCTTTGATAGTGTTGGTGCTTAATCATTGCATAGAATATTAATGTGACAGACAGGTGCTTTGTAAAGTCTTTTTTTAAAGGAGGTAATGACTTACTCTGAGTCTAAATAATTTCACTGTTTATAATTCCTCGCTATTGGTTTCCAAAGGCAATTATTACATTTCATTGTAAAAATAGCTTTATAGATATTTTGCAAGATATGCTAACCAGTGTGCCTAAAAGATAAACTGTGATTGAACTAATTTTGATTTTGATTTAATTTGACATGTCGTGAGCCTTGTCTCAACATGTGTTACTGTGTAATCATTTAACTAATGTCAGTGGAATCCAAAAGCCAATTTTATACCTGCACTAAAACCTTGACTGTGCAACAGAACTTAGACGCTGGTGCAATTATTTCATTTTGGTTTTAGTGACAAATTAAAACTGACAAAGGAGAAAGAAAATTAACAAACTTGGAAATGGAAGCATGTACAGTCTAATGGATTAATCCCTAAATCCACCTGCCATTTTTCTGTTTCTGTAATAATCCTGAGGAAAAAGAGCTAATGTGGTAAGAAGAACACAGAAGTTTTCCACAGAACTCGAGCATAACAAGATATGTAAGACTCTACCAGTTTTCTGAATGTTTGCTCATTAAAAACGTAAATTAACCACAAGTATTTACTTGAGTTAAAATGCACTCTACAAGGACTTATGCATTCAGAGGTTTTTAAAGATCAGTTTCTTGAAGAAATATGGAGCTTATTAAATAAAATCACTGACCTATATCACAAGCTGTAGGTTGCATTAACTAGTGTGAGAAAGAATAATATGGTTTGATATCACTGATGAACTTAGATTTTGTAGACTTTTAAAAAATTAGGCATCTTGTGGGTAAAAGTACAATGAAATTCATGATTAGCATAAACTTCTTTATCAATAAAAATGTGCGGGGACACATTGTTCCTGTTTTTCTTGGGAAGTTTCCAAATCTAGATCAAAATCTTAACTTGTCTTTGTGGTCACAGACACATGTATCACTCATATGTATATTTCACTTGCTGTTTTAATTTACATAAAATTTTGCATACTCCATTAAAAGACTTGATTTTTGCTACCTACTCATTTTGGTATCTCGCTCCTCTGCTTGCCTTTTATTTCAGTCTTTCAGCTTCATCAAACTCTAGTGGTTCCAGCTTTTGAGTCAATTACCTTTACTTCAGCGTCCTTTACCTAAAGATCTAATTTTTTTTTTTCTTGAGAAAATGAGCAATGATTAGCAAGGTGAATGCCAAAGTTCCTCATCTTCTAATGTGCTTCTGGAAATGAAGTGTATCATGCCATCATAATTCCTGTTCTCTAGACTTAAAAGTAATATAAAGTAGTGTTTGGTGTGCAGCATTCAGACATTCAGTCAGAGGATTTTCCCTGACATTCTCTTAACACTGCTTTTTAAAAATAGTTTTACACCTTCTGAAAATGTGCCACTTCACAAGATAGACACACTCATGTAGATTACTGCTATATGATTGACTTTCTAAACAGGTTCAAGAAAAAAAACCCTCATAAGCAATGAAGGAGTAGCAAAGAGGATAAGCTCTAAAACAGAAAGGGAAACCCTAGGAAAATGTAAGAAACTGTGGGTTGCCCAGCAAATTTCAACTGATCAATAAATGTTGAATGCTGCTAAATTTCCACAAAATGAGCAGTGCCAACTTGCACATAGCTAAGTCAAATTGTAATTTTGCTTGTAGACATGAATGTGTATGCCAGCATGAAAATTTGGTTGCAGTTTAATATTGTAGCATTACTGTATAGTGGCATAGAGTAAGATGGGGGGTTTTTTGCCATCAATGTGTCATATTTTAAACTGTCTTTATTGGTATCCTTGAAGTAAAATAACTTGCACTTATCCTGATATCATGATTGGCTTTTTGATTTTTTGGGCGTTAAGCAGGAGACTAAAAAAATCCCCCCCCCCCCCTTTATTTTCTAATTCTAAAGGCAGGTGCTTTCTTGGGTTTTTCTGTTTTTTCTTTGGTTTTTTTTTTTTTTATTTGTCTCATTTAATTTTGTTTATTTTAATTCTTGATTAACCTAACTATTTGATACAAATTTCATTGTCTGGAAATGGTAACAACTGAATTTTTTTCATCTAGAATGACAGTACTGTGCTTTACGGCAAGCTGCACATTTTAATTACGTATCAGTCTGGCAATTCATGAACAACAAAAATAAATCAGATTGCTGCTTAGGCAAGACACTGTCATTTTGCTGTAATAAATATGCATTTGTTATCATTGTAGTGGAAGTGAAAAAGCAATAACTGCATCAAGAGTAATAAGCAGTCAAGGTAGTCTGAAGTTGTTAGTATATGAAGGGTGTGTGGCTGTATTGAAAGGCACAGAAGCAGAATAAGTTCAAAGTCATCGGTACTTCACACTGGTTGTGGTCCTGTGAGAAGGTTTGCAGATATCTCAGATTTGCTGTTTCCTTTGTCAGTTCAAGTGACTCATTTGCAATATACATAACACACACACTAACAGACTTGGGTTCCTTCCTAAAAGCTGCTTCTGAAGGATGAAAAGAAGTTGTCTGTGAGCCTTACAATTTTGTCCATAAAGTGAGACTCTTTTGATCTGATTGGCCTAGAAATCTTAATGCCTTTGGATTTCGCATATAAGGAGAGCACCTGATTAAGCTGAGAGCTGGATACCCCACCGGAGATTAGGACCCTAAAACACAGGAATATAACATATAGAAATCTAAGTTCTTTCTAGAGATATTGTACATGTATTTGGCATGGATATTCTGTTTAGAGATTTTTTCGTCTACCTTATCAACTCAAATGCCTGTCTTTCTTTGTTTTATGAAGGAAAAAACCCTCATTCTTAGTAAAACTTCTCACAAAACCGAAGAAGAACCTTGCAAAGTCTGGGAAGGCCTTAATCATATCTTCTTTGGGTATTTATTCCTAATGTTTTTAGGTATGCAACAATTAAATAAATTAAATAAATGCTGCAATAACTAAACCAGCCATTTAATGGTATAAAAATCACATCTTAATATGTTGCAATTATGTTAATTCTATTCGAAAAATAAGCCTAATTTTATCTTGCTTTCTAATGTATTGCTTATGGCCCTTCTATTCTTCCGTGTTCTCAGATTTCAGAGACAATTTTTCCCTATGTTTTTCAAAGCATCTAGGTCTCATTTAAAATTTTGTTTTGGAGAACAAGTCTTATAAGGAGTGGCTGAGGGAACTGGGGTTGTTTAACCTGGAGAAGAGGAGGCTGAGGGTAGACCTCATTGCTCTATACAACTACCAGAAGGGAGGTTGTGGAGAGGTGGATGTTGGTCTCTTTGTCCAAGTGATAGGTGATAAGGCGAAAGGGAATTGCCTCAAGCTGTGCCAGGGGAGGTTCAGATTGGACATAAGGAAAAACTTCTTCATAGAAAGGGTTATCAAGCACTGGAACAGACTGCCCAGGAGGTGACTGAATTGTCATCCTTGGAGTTATTTAAAAGATGTGTAGATGAAGTGGTTAGGGATATAATTTAGTAGTGGACAGGTATGGTTGGACTTCATGATCTCAAAGGTATTTTCCAGCCCAGGGAGTCTATCGGTCTATGATTAGCTGAACCTAGTACTATACCTGGTTAATTGCATTTCTTTGCTGTATGTGTTTCAGTGTTACAGGATTCCAAGAGGAACTGAGGTGTCTCTAATTATCACGCATAAATTACAAAGTACAGAGCTTATACCAATAGACACTTTTAAGGCTCTTTATGTTCTTTACTACAATTGGATAGTTTCCTTCAAGCAACAGTAGTAGTGTTCTTCTAAATCTCAAAAAGCATTTTGAAAAAAAGAAATACTAACATGGCCTACTGCAGAAATGCAAAAACACAGGTGTTGAATCACATGTGAAGCATCTGTTGCACCAGCTGTTGCCACCATTTTAGTGCAAGCTGGTGCCCAGGAGTATTTTCTCCTGCAGTTTTTTTTTGTTCAATTGGGGAGAATGATAGGTGATTGACTGCCAAGCCGACATGTGATTATTGTATTAAAGAGTGATTTGGTTGACCTCAGGTGTACTGTATTGTTAGTGACTCCCATGACTGCAAGGCTGCCAAAATATACGTGCTGGGGAGCAGGCAGATTTATTAAGTAGGAGAGAGGAAAAATAATGTCTGTTTGTTATAGTGGAAACTCTACGTGAGCTATTAACCAAGATATTATAGCCAAGATGACTAAATACTCATGATAGCTAAAAAAAAAAAAAACAATGACTGACCTCTGGTTAATGTTAATTCACTGAGTAAAAAAAGCACTTAAGCAGTACTCTTAGCTAAGAGGGCTGATTTCTCTGAACTCTTAGGCATCTGCAGCTGCCTTGGAATACAGTTACATAGCTAGCATTTCAGAAAAATCAAGCACTTGGAGTTTAATTGTGACAGAAAGGCATGACTGAGACACTTGAGATACACGAAAGGTATTTGAGAGCATCATGTTCCTTACAGAGTGATGCAGGGAGCTGTCATAGTGTTAAGTGATTATGCAGGAAAAAGTCCATAGATTGATAAGCAATCAGAATCTAGAGAGACAAAAAGCCTTATGTGCTGCAATACTTAGCGTGGCAGTGATTTTTAGGTATCTTCTATTGCACTTCTAGTATATTCTAGTATATTTCAGAATATATATCTTTAAATAGTATTATTTTGTTGTACAATACCAATCCTGCAAAAAAATAAAGTAAGCCTGAAGTAGTGTAAGGTTTTCTATTCTGCGTAATTTTGCAGGATCAGAGTTTCATGTTTAACCTCCACCTTTTTTTTCAGTTTCTACTGAGTCAGTTTTGCAGGTGTTAATGTGTTAATTCTCACAAGCTGTTACCACCAACTCCTGTATTGCTTAGGCAGAAGTTTCCATTAGTATTAACAATTTCATCAATAGCAACAGAACTATGGATTTGTTGCTGCAAAGATGTGTTTTGCAAAAAGCCAGCCAGTGAGATCATGTAATTCATTTTATGACAGCTTACTAAATCAACTGGTGAGGCCAATACTTTTGCTGTTCTTATTAGTATTGGATATAAACCTTTGCCACCAACAGCGAAAGACAAATATTTAATTTAAATGGATACCTAATTCCCTTTATTAATAGATTTCCAGTATATATTTGTAATGCTCTGTTTAGCATTATGTTGTTTTTTGCAGATGCATTCTCCACACTTGGCTGTTAAAAGTTTTAATATCTTTAATAAAATGTTATATAAATATCATTAGTAAAATGAAAGTGTGATAGCACACTGCAAGGGAAGTAGTTACACTATCGAAGTCACAGTCTAAACAATTTATAATAGCTGTAAATGTTTAATACTAGTATGTGTATGAGAATGTACTAAGGGCTGTTTGCAGTTTTGTTTCAACATTTTCAGTAGAATTATTTTCTTCAAAACTGTTTGTTCTAGGACAATGCTTTGTATGGATTTGATCCAGTATAGTGTGGCTTACTTATACTTCTCTTCTACTCATTGCATGTTATTTCTTACAGAACTATTACATCAGATCTATTAAGATCACTTAGAAAAAGAGATATTTTTATTTTCTTTACTCTGTCAGTTGTTGTTTTCAGTCTGCAATCTGAAAGTCACCACACATTGTATGACATGACTTGCAAAAATTATATCACAACATATCAACAGGAGGAAATGGCCTCAAGTTGCTCCAGGGGAGGTTCAGATTAGGTGTCAAGAGAAATTTCTTCACCAAAAGGGTTATCAGGCACTGGAACAGGCTACACAGGGAAGTGGTTGAGTCACTGTCTCTGGAGATATTTAAAACACAGGTAGATGAGGTGGTCAGCGACATGGTTTAGTAGTGGACAGGTATGGTTGGGCTTGATGATCTCAAAGGTCTTTTCCAACCAAACGACTCTATGATTCTGTGAACAACACAAGCTTAATCTTTCTGCCTTGCCTGTGCTGTCTGGAAAGGAAACAGGAACTGGTACAGTACAGGTGTATAATGACAATTGTCAGGAAGATGGGACTCCAAACAAATGTAGGATATGAAATCTCATCTTCCTGGAAGTTTTGTCTGACTTCATCAGTATAAGAGATTCATCCAAGGAATATGCATTTTGGGGTAATTTGTATTCTTTTCAGAGTGTTAAGTTTATGCTAATAGTATTTCAAACATTGCTATTCTATGTGAGTAACATCCTGGTTTCATTTGAGTTAATTTCCTTCCTGGTAGCTGATACAGTGCTGCATTTGGATTTAGTGTGAGAATAAAGTTGATAAACACAGTGATGGTTTAGTTGTTGCTGAGTAGTGCTTATACTAAGTTGAGGACTTTTCAGCTTCCCATGCTTTCCCAGTGAGGAAGTGCATGAAAAGCTGTAAGGGACCAAGCCAGGACAGATGACGCAGACTGGCCAAAGAGGATATTCCATATCATATGATATCATGCTCAGTATATAAACTAGGGGAAGTTCATAGAATCGTAGAATCATAGAATCATAGAATGTTTGAAGTAGGGAGGGACCTTAAAGATTACCTAGTTCCAACCCCCTTGCCATGGGCAGGGACACCTCCCACTAGAGAAGTTGGCCAGGGGCAATCGCTGGTCAGGGACAAGCTGAGCATTGGTCAGTGAGTGGTAAGCAATTGCACTGTGCACTGCTTTTGTTATATGTCCTATTATTCCCCCCCTTCCTTTGCTGTCCTATTAAACTGTCCTTATTACAACCCACAAGTTTTACTTATAGTTGTCCTCTGCATAGCACTGAGGGGGTGAGAAGGGAGAGAGTGGCTGCATGGCGCTTAGCTGATGGCCAGGGTAAAATCACAACAGTCCTTTTTAGTGTCTAATGTGGGGCTCAAAGGGCTGAGATGACGGTGAAACTGGTAACCATCCTTGTTTTATTCTCTATTTCCTCGTATATAACGGTTAAAACATACACAATGATCTTTGGATCAAACATCACTCATGTAGACATCAGATGAATTCATCATTTGTAGTCTCCATTGTATGTCTACCTTCTAGTCTCCTCAATGTAACAAATATTACTTGATTATTATCCATTCACTGCACATTTCAAATCTACAGGAAACATCTTTATGCTTCTTTATTACCTTTTTACCTGTTAATAATTATTAACTGCCTTTAATATCCTGCAGTTAAACATTTTCTGTCATATAAACTATTTTGCAATGCTTTTCAAAATGGATATTGAATTACTGTAATGGGGAAGTATTTCCTTCCCAGCTATTCTTTGAAATATGAATTGTTAATTAAAAAACAAAACTACCCTTCTTTCTGCAACTATTTTCTGAGGTAGCTACTTCCCTGACCCCAGTGTAAAAGTTTTTTAATCTACACTAATGAAGTGTTATTTTTACCTTTCTCCAGTGGGATATCTCCATCATCACTAGAGATTTTAAGATGTCTACTATGTCTCCACTACACATGCTGTAAGCTATGCTCTTCTTCATCTTCATGGAACATCCAGTAGGACTCTGGATCAGGTATTGATTTAAAACAGCTTTTTATCTATATGAAACATTTTTTTAGAATAGCCCTTTGGAATGTTTCTCAGTCTCAACCTAGGAAGGAACATGCCTTTCAGAGATGCAAATGTAATATCTTGCTGCAACTACAGTAGGCTGACAAGTATTCTGTAAATAAAGTGAAGTAAAATTCGTTTCGTCTGTAGTGAAGGGCTGGGCTTGTTATTTGTCCTTATGCAGTGTTCGTATTGCATTGTTTTCAAATTCAGGAGCTAAAATTTGGGTTATGTCTGTAATCTTACTTTCACTACATCTGTCCTTCAGCGAATTCAGTACATTAGCTCGCAGCTGTTCCTGAGATATTCTAGACTGTATAAGTTCTTTGTCAAGCACATTAATTTAATTTCTTCTCTCCTGAATTGCATTCTTAGGGTACCATTCCTTTTAGTCTCCTTGGATGAAATGCTAGCCACATTCCCCAAAATTACAGTTACTTAAGAAATATTTCATTTGGTTTATCAGTTTTGTATTTAGTCCAATATGGTTGTCTGTAAGGCAATGTACCTACTATCCTATTTATCACTCAATATACAGGACAGGAGAATTCAACATTCGGTTTTACTTGTCAGTACTAATATTCACACCTAGTACAACAAAACCTGTCTATCTGCCAACTGACTGCGAATGTCTGTATTCATACATCATTTCTGCTTATCAATGAGTTTAGCTCCCGCTTGCCTATTTTCCTTAGAAACTATTGAGTGAGAACAGTTTTATTCTTAAAAGTGACCAAGGGAAAAAAAAAGTTAAAGAAAAAATCTTGCTCTTTTTTTCCTCCTGTAGGAGAAATCTGAAAAACTTTTATGCTATAAAGAAGAAACAGAACTCTTGAACTTTTTCTTAAAGGGAAAAAAATTATCAGGAATTTCCAGTCTTGATTATCCTATATTTGTTAAATAAGGTATCTGTCCTGAAAAAATCTGAGGTTCTTTTAAATCTTTGAGTAACAGAACTGAAACAGTTATGTATTTATAAGGATTCATCTTCCAATTGGAAGTGGAATGCTACTAGACACTAATATTGAACAAGTGCAACATGAATGTAAAAGGGTAACTAAAAAGTTTACTGTTACTTTGGCGTTTAATTTATCAAGAATATTTTATTGAACATTCTGTGAGTGGTGTTACTAGGTGTTTTCTAGTAATTGATAGCATTTCAGGTGAAAGGATTAAGGTAGAAGGGACTTGAACTTCCCAGAGCCATCTTCTTTATTTACCTTAGCAAATGCAATATTTCATTTTACTTTTACTTCTAATAATGTTCAGCTTCAAACTGGATAAATATGCTTTTTATTCATAAAAGAAATGTTTATAATTTAAAATATTGTAGGATAATTTGTCACATCATGTTTCACTTGTTGTCTTACAGTTTCTGTAGCATTTTCCATATGCCCTGTATCAGACTTTGTAAACCTGTTCATTTGCCATCTTGAGGACACAAGAAAAACCTCTCTCTTTTGACGCTGGCAGACAGAAATGGATGTGAGGCTTTGAATGACATTTCCTGTCCTGCTTCCCTTTCTCATTCTTCTCCATTTTTTTTCTCTAGATTTACTTTGAAAATGCCCTGTTACAATGGACAATAGCTCTTACCAGAGATTTAAAGAACAATTCCAGTTAAAAGGCACTGCTGTATGTTATCTAATTAGATTATATTGTAGGTCATCTAATTATATTATATTGCTCATGGCTGTGCCCACTTGAGTCTTAGACACCACAAAGGATGGAGATTTTTTTCACGTTGTTCCAGCTTGTACTTATTGTTTCTTGTTCCACCACCAAGTACATTCAAAAAGAGTCTGGCTCCATCTTCTCTGTCTTCCAATTAGTTGTCAATAGCAATAAGGTCTCCCTTGAGACTTCTCCTATGGCTGAACAAACCCACTCCTCCAGCTTCTTTTCCAAAGTCATGTACTCCAGTCACAACTGACTTACTTATTCCCCATGTGATTCACAGGGGCAAGTAAATATTTTTCTTGAAATAAGCCCATAATAAGCCATAATAAGCCCATAAATGGGCTTATCTGTCTGTATCCGTTCTCACAGGTGCCAAGCAGAAGGGAAGGATCATTTTCCTTGGCCTGCTGGCTCCACTCTTACCAATGCTGGAGTACTGCTGGCCTTCTTTGCTGTAAGGGCATATTGTTGCCTCATGTTCTGCTTGTTGTCCAGGACCTCAAGCTGTTTTCTGCAGAGCTGCTACCCAAATTGTTTTCCCTCAGGAGTACTAGCGTGTGGAGTTATTCTGTTACAGATGCAAGACTTCACACTTGTTTGACATAGAATCACAGAATGGTTGAGGTTGGAAAGGATGTCTGGAGGTCATCTGGTTAAATCTTCCTTTTCAAGCAGGGCCACTTAAGGTCAATTGCCCAGGACCTTCTGAATAGCTGCCATGTCCTGCATATTAACTGTCCTGCAGCACCATACTTTCAGCCATCTGCAAAACTGCTGAGAATGCCGTCCACCCCAGGTAGTTAATGAAGACATTAAACAGTATTGTCCCCAGCGGGGATCTCTTGGGGATGCTACTAGTTACTGGCTTCTAGTTGGACTTTGCATCATTGATCACAACACTTTAAGCCCAGCAACTACCCCAGTGTTCCAACCCACATTTATCATCCACTTAAGCAGTCAGTATCTCGCCAATTTGTTGATAAGAACCCTACAGAAGACTGTTTCAAATACCTTAATAAAATTAAAGTATACAAAATCCACTGCCCTTCTCTTGTCCACAAAGCCAGTTATCATATAAGGCAATCAGGTTAGCCAGACATGATTTGTTCTTGCTAAACCCTTGTTGGCCTTTTCTAACTATCTTCTTGTCCTTTATATGTATAGAAAGGGCTTCTAAGAAGATTTACTCTATAACCTTCCCAGATATTGAAATTTGACTGACTGCAGATACTTGGATGCTACTTCTTCCAGTTCTTAAAGATAAGTGTCACCTTTGCACTTTTCCTGGTATAAGAAGCCCATGCTGCTGCTCATTTCCTCCTGCATTTCCTTCAACTAGTTGCTTAGGGCTGTGATCAAGACACAGGGGATGCCCCTGCTTCCCAGATCCCAGGAGAGGCACCAACAGAAGTGTCCTCTATGCCAGAGATCTCTGTGCCACAGACATTTGCACCAGTCAATGACAGAAAACGTGCCCTGTATTGTATCGAGAACATCACTCTCCTGTACTAAAGCATCATCAGCTGAGGTTCTCTGTGCCCTTCCTATGTGGCTGCTGTGTCTCTGATCGCCAAGCCTTTCTGTTGGCTTCATATTATATTATGAAAAGAACCGTATTCTGTTTGCAAAGAACCCACTCTGAACTAAGAGCAGACAACCCAGAGCACAAGCTCACCTGTATCTGAGAATTACAAAGAGTAGTCCTGTTTCATGACAGAACTGAACAGATACTACATTTTTTTCCTACATAGAGGCATATGAGTATCTGGTGAATTTGCCATAATTCTAGTATTTCCTAAAAATGTTATATTTACTGTGTATGCATAAATCAACACTTGTGAAAAAAAATCAGATGTTTTCAGAATGCGTCAAAATTGCTGCACTTCTACTCTGCTGTTCAGCACTGCGTACTTTTACAGTTTCCAAAAGTATGACAGCTTAGCCAGATTTAGTTTCATAGCTCTGACACAAGCATCTGGTACCTTTTGACAGCTTAAAAAAAACCTCTTTAGATTACACTTTAACAAAAATTACAAGTGGAAAAGAAGAAATCTCAAGAAATATGATATGTATTAGCCCTGTACCTGGAATTGTACAAGCAGTACTGTTTTAGGAAGACTTTACCTCCTTTAAGAATATGCAATCTGTTCTTTTCATTTATTTTTCTAATAGTTATTACATATTATGTGATTAATTTGCTGTTGTTTATTGTGGGAAGCCAGAGAAAACCACCATTTTATATCAACAACATGATGATCAACAGCAATTTTCAAGAATGAAAGGAGTTTTCTTATTGGAACTCATTGATCAAAGTAACTGATCAGATTTAAAAGGTTTATCAGCAGAAAAACCCCGTTAAGCAAGCAGATAGTTTATTAAAAGAATACTTCGGGGTTTATTTCTGTATAATAATCTTGGACTGCTAGAATGTGGTTAGAAATCTGTATTATTCTGCTTATACCTATTGGCAACAACAGGAATTTTGTCTGGTTATCAATTCTCTTTCTTTTTCTGCACCTCTGTGTTATGTAATGTTTTCCACTTGCTTTTGTGGATAGATACCTGAACTAGCAAAACAATTGAAGATTATATGACTTAAAAATTTACATTTCTTGATAAGATGAATGAAGCTAATCTCTGTGACAGTATTATTCATTATATCTTTCTCATCAATTTGTCAGCATGATCCTTGTTGTTTCTTTTCTAATACAGAGGGAAATCTTATCCAGTACAATTGGAAATCATCATGATTTTAAAGCATTCATAATAGTTACTAAACAGTTTAGTAATACTGCAGCCAAAATCAACTCACAGTGATTTATCCAGAATTTTGAAAATGTTGATTCAAAGACGAAATATTAAAAAATGAAATTTGACTGTCTTTAACCTACTAAGGAAGAGTAACCAAACCTGATCTGTTCCCCTTTTTGAGAAAAACCCTAAAAATATTACAAAGGAGTTAAAATTGTGAGATGTAAATTTAATTACACTTAAGAGGAATATTTTATTTTCAAGAACTTCAAGGAACAGTGCATGTCTACCAAGAAAGTTCATGCAGAACCTAAGGAATTCCCTTCAAACACTGTCATCTCTATGAACTGGTCTACTTTCAGAAGTGTAGTCTTCACTGAGTAAAAACCAGCTGGATGGCCAGGCCCAAAGGGTCATGGTGAATGGAGTTAAATCTATGTAACGACACCAAGCTGGGCAGGAGTGTTGATCTGCTTGAGGGTAGGAAGTCTCTACAGAGGCATCTGGACAGGCTGGATCAATGGGCTGAGGCCAATCATATGAGGTTCAGCAAGGTTAACTGTCAGGTCCTGTGACTTATTGCTTGCTACAACAACCTGAAAGGAAGTTGTAGGAAGGTGGGTATTGGTCTCTTCTCCCGAGTAAGAGGCAATAGGAGAAAAGGAGACTGACTCAAGTTGCAACAGGGGAGGTTTGGACTAGATATTAGGAAAAAATTCTTCACTGAAAGGATCGTCAAAAGTTGGAAAAGGCTGCCGACAGACATAGTGGAATCACCATCCCTGGAAATGTTTAAAAGATGTGTAGATGTTGTGCTTAGGGACATGGTTTAATGGTGGACTTGACAGTGTTATGTTAGCTGCTGGACCTGATGATCCTGAACGTCTTTTCCAATCCAATCAATTCTATGATTCCGTAACTGCAAACATTTACATTAGACTCTGAACTTTCTCCCCAAAACACTGGCATTCAAAAGTAAGACCAGCAGTTTTGGTTTGATCTTTATCTCTTTGGAAGTCCCTCTAGATTCTAAAGAAAGGTCATGCATGAAATATGTAGAAAAAGAAATTGAGATTCCAATTCATAATAGATTTTCCACCTTACAGAAACTCATGATGAAGATCAGATTAGCTCATTCAGCATTTGTACACTCCTAGTTGTTCCTAACTTTTTAATATGTGCTCTGCTAAAGAACATTTTCAGGTATCCAGAAATAATATACAGTATGTGGCCGCCTCAATAAAGGCATCTATTACCATTTTCAATGCCCTATTGTAATCAACAGGTTTTTATGGGTCTGAAGATTCACAGATTTTTCATTGGATCTGTGCAATTCTATAGTGATGGTATAAACCAGGTAAGATATCCTGAGATTCCTGAAATTTCACCAAATGTTTAGCCGTATCCCATTCAAAAAGCTTTCTAGTTTTTCTTGGATTATTTTAGACCGTAGTAGTTATCAGACTTTTGACTTTTATTCTTATGTAGTAAATTAGCTTGTACAGAAAGTGAAAGTTAAGTTCAATGTTTACATAAGTATATGTAGTCTGTTCATGGAGGTTGGAGAATTATAGCCTGATATTGTATTCCAAATTATTGATCGTGCTTGTAGAATTTATAGTACCATATCATATAAATCATGTGGAAATTGATTTGTTGTTGACATGATTGCTCATTACTTAGCAATCTTAACTGGTTTTCTCCTTAAAAACAGTATATGTGTATCTATATATATGCAATTTTTATTTACCATATTCATATAAAACTAAAAAAGCTCATGTTTTGCATTTAATTATCTAGGCTTTCATATCAATGTCAGTTGACAGAAGAACTAGTCTGCCTTGGAGTGATATAGTGAGAATCAGTTAATTAATGCTATTACAAAGGGATGATTTGCCTACAAAAAAACTACAAATGCATCTGGATTTCATTTACAGTGAAGAACATCAAGTTACAAGAAAAGAGGCCAGGCTTTAGAACAAAGCTGTGTGTGAATCTCTCACTCTCGATGATGAAACTTTATCTCTTGAGCAGGTATGATGAGATAGCAAAGAAAGGGAAGGGTTATTCAGATACATGAGCAGTAGGAAGAAACGCAGGAAAACACACGCCCATTACTAAACAAGAAAGGGAAATTAGAGAGGGGGCATCCATGACTTCCCTGGACAACTTGTTCCATCTTTGGAAATCTGTGGGCCTGGACAGAATCTACCCCAGGCTGTTAAGACACCGTTGACTGACATTGTTGCAAGGCTACTGTCTATAATCTACGAAAAATCACAGAGATCAGGGGATATGCATGATAAACGGAAGGGGCAAATGTCATACCTAACTACAAGAAAGGCTTATAAGAGGATCCAGGAAACTACAGGGCCGGTAGTCTTACTTTAGACTCTGGAAAAGTAATGAAATGAGTCCTCCTAGAAACTATCACAAACCAAATGTAGCAGGTGAATGGGAAAAGTGAGCTCAGAATTACCAAGATAAAACCATGCCATACTCATCTGATCACATTCTACAACAAAATAACCTCTGTCGACATGGGACAAACAGTGGGGTGTTATTTACCTGGACTTCAGCAAAGTGTTTGACATCATTTCCTGTAGCCTTCTTCTGGACAAATTGGCAGATATGGCTTTGATGAGTGGACTGTTTGGTGGATAAGGAATTGTTTGTGTGGTCATATTCAGAGAGTAGCGGTCAACAGCTCAATGTCCAGATGGAGACCCATGACAAGTGGTGTCCCTCAGCGATCCATATTGTGACTAGTGCTGTTTAGTATCTCAATCAATGATATAGACAGCAAGATCAAGTGCACCCTCGGTTTGCAGATGACACCAAGTTGAGTGGTGCAGTTGCCACACAAGAAGGATGGGATGTCACCCAGAGGGACCTGGATAAACTGGTGGAGTGGGCCTGTGTGAAACTCATGAGGTTCAACAAGGGCAAGTGCAATGTCCTACACCTGGGTTGGGCAGTCTGTAGTTTCAGTACAGGATGGGGGACAATGTAGTCGAGAGCTGCCCTGCAGAGAAGGACTTGGGGGTGCTGGTTGATAAGAAGCTTGACATGAGCCAGCATTGTGCAGAAAGCCAACCGTATCCTGGGCTGTATCGAAAGAAGTGTGGCCAGCGGGTCGAGGGAGGTGATTCTGCCCCTCTACTCTGCTCTTGTGAGACCTCCTTTGGAGTACTGTGTCCAGTTCTGGAATCCCCAACATAAGAAGGATATGTAATTGTTGGAACGTGTCCAGAGGAGAGCTACAAAGATGATCAGAGGGCTGGAGCATCTCTGCTATGAGGACAGGCTATGAGGACAGGCTGAGAGAGTTGGGTTTCTTCAGCCTGGAGGAGACCTTATAGTGATCTTCCAGTACCTAAAGGGGCTATGAGAAAGCTGGGGATGGACTTTTTACTAAGATATGTAGCAGTAGGACTAGAGGGAATGACTGTAATTTTGAGAGGGGAAGATTTAGACTAGACTTCAGGAAGAAATTCTTTGTGATGACAATTCTGAGACATTGGAACAGGTTTCCCAGGGGAGATGCAGATGTAAATTTCAATGATTAATGTGAACCATCTGTTCTCATGCTTCAGAAAGAAAAGAAACTCTTGTGATGGCAGTCAATTCTACTTGTCCAGCTGCTTAGCTAGTAGGTATCTTCTGCAAATTTCACTGAATCACCCTCCATTGACATTAGAAATGTAGAGATCAATAGCACAAGGAAACTTCTAAATATAGACATCTAAATCTTGAGGACAGCCTTTCTATTAGAATGTTGTCCTTTCTTTAATAACTTCACGCAGTGAATCTTCAAAGCAGCAGGGCTTCACAAGGATTTTGCAGAAGTACAATCATAAAGCCATAGCTATACTTTTCCACAGGTGTAGCCCATTGCAGTAATGTGCTTGAAATATGAATATGCAGAGACTGCTTAAAGACATTAAATGTCTTTGTAGTCAATGACAGTTTTTGCAGAACAGAAAACTTGATAGAGGAGTATTATGAAACATATCTGTGATAGACTCATGAAGAGGGCAAGGACACAGGAAACATCAAATTGACTCAGCCTTTTAAAATAAAGATAAAACTTGCCTGAGGATAAAGTTAAAGTGAAGTTGTGTTTTTTTCATTCACAAGAAATGTTACCGATCATTCAGTACTAAGTATTCAAATTTTGACAGGAATTTCCCAGTATAATGGAGTGTAGAAGGGAAGAACCAAGGCAGAGTTCATAAATATAAAGTGCTCTAGAATATGAAAAAGTGTCTATTAGGTTTAGACCTAAAGAGTGAAATAAATGTGAATAAAATATAGTTCCCTATTCTTCTCTATCATTAGACTAAATAGCGTGCAACATTTTAGACAACTATACTTCTTCATCAGACTCACTATAGATTTTTTACAAGACTAACACAGCTCAAAACATTTTCTGATTTTACTAAGGAAGTACTAACATACAAAACAATTCTAAATGTAGCCTTGCTGTTGTCTAAATTCAATTCTAAGAACTTGGAAGTCTGGTGTTATATAATTTATGATGAAAATTGCAAAAGAGGAAACAAAAGAAGGCTTAGATTTTTTCCTTTTTTATCTCTGGGTAATAGGGCCAAAAGTGATAATTTGTACTTGGAGTGGGACAAAATACAGACGAGCTTTCAATATCTAAATATACTAAGAGGAAACAATGATTTTAGGGTTTTAAATAGATGTTAAAATTATAGAAGAATAAATTATCTGAGTCATCTTCACCTATTGCTTAGAGTTTGTCATAAGATTCTATTAAGCCAGAACAAAGACAGCAAAGTGGCTACAGCAGCTTACTTGAAGAACTGATTCTGCATTTTAATGGGGCTCCAGACATGAGTGTAGAATGGCTATTACTGCATGGCTTGAATAGCCTTACTAGCTGTGTGTATGCAGAAACTTAGCACTGCTTGAAAGAGATTTCCTCTTGAACTGCTTCCATTTAAAAAGAAACTAAGTGGGGATTTCAGACTGTAAACTAGAAATGCATATTCAGACATTTCAAAATTTCATTGGCAATTTTTCCATCTTTTTTAATTTTTCCCAAAGCTGAGAAAAACAGTGTGACAGTATATGTTGGAGGTGTTGGCCAAAGAAAATGACTCGTGTATTCTCATATATTCAGTAGTTTTTATTCAGTTATCCATACAAAATGATGAAAAAAGGTAAGCATTCAACTCCAGTATACTTCGCTTTTCTTCTTTTAGCTCATCATTCTCATTTCTTGACTTGCAAAAGAGGCAGGGGTACATTCATGGTTTGTGATATGACTGGCTGAGAATCCTAGTGTTTCGTTAGTTCTTTTAGGGCAGTAGCAGTGGTAGATAGGTAGTCTGCTACTCCAACCTGTGAGTATGGGGAACCTGTCAAGCCCAGCATCTTTGAGTGTAACTTCCAGCTTAACTCAATGTATGAGGTCGAGTGTAGTAGATGATAGTAAGGGTTGGGCTTTACTGGCTGCAGTGATTGAAACCATAAGCATTTCAAAGCCAAGTAGAGCATGTAGAAAAGATTTCAGTCATTCAGCAGAAAAACACTAATTTGATTCATTCAACTATCACGGGCATGAGAACTTGGCGGTCTGTGCCCCACTGGGTCACAAGGTTTCTGTTATGCTCAATGGACTCTTCTCCTTCTTTCTCCTTTTCAATAAAACCAGTCTAACTAGTTCACTTGTGGCAGCTGTGGTCACAGGAAGCTTGATGTCTCTTATATGCAACACTCACCCACCCTCCTGCCCCGGGTTTTCCTGTCCTCTCTTTAATTACAACCTGACATGTGACCTTCAGCTTTCGTCTAGGAATATTTGAAAGAAAAATGGAAGCAATAACTGACTTTCATAAATATCTATTGGTATAAATTAGATGAGGCTGGAAACAGATACCATGTCAGGGTTCTCAAACTGAATGGCCACGTTCTTGTCACCAGGGAGACTGAGACATGAGGAGGACCCCAGCAAAGCTGAGGAACTTCTCCCTGGTGCTAAGGTGCCATCACAGTTCTGCAGTAGGCGAGCAGGAATTTCTTGAGTCTTTGATTTGAACAGAAGATTTTAACATTTGCTTTGACCCTTGTATAGCTATGTAAGATGAGTTTTGTTACTTCTAGATGTTTATACATAGGGTAGATGAACTATCACGCTTTGCATATGCTGACTTGGTGCTCTGTTTTTGGAAAATTTGGCACATAAGCTGGAATTCAAAAGGAAGATGAAATATAGATAAGGAAGAAGTAGAATCATAAAATCATAGAATGGTTTGGGTTGGAAGGGACCTTAAAGATCATCTAGTTCCAACCCTCCTGCCATAGGCAGGGACATCTCATTAGATCAGGCTGCCCAAGATCCCATCCAACTGGCCTTGAACACCTCCAGGGATGGGGCAGCCACAACCTCCCTGGGCAATCTGTTTTGGTGTCTCACTGCTCTCATAGTGAAGAAATTCTTCCTAATGTCTAGTCTAAATCTTCCCTTCTCCAGTTTATACCCATTGCTCCTGGTCCTATCCCAACAAGCTTTATGAATAGACCCTCTCCAGCTTTCCTGTAAGCCCCCTTCAGGTACCGCAAGGTCGCTATAAGATATCCTCTGAGCCTTCTCTTTTCCAGGATGAACAAGCCAAACTCTCTCAGCCTGTCCTCATAGGGAAGGTGCTCCAGCCCTCCGATTATCTTTGTAGGCCTTCTCTGGACCTGTTCCAATAATTCCATATCTTTCTTACATTGAGGATTCCAGAACTGCACGTGGTATTCCAGATGGGGTCCCACAAGAGAGGAGGTCCCACAAGTTTGGCCTTCTGGGCTGCAAGCATGCATTGCCGGCTCATGTCGATGAATAGTACAGAATTCAATAGTAGAGAATTCAAACAAAGGCCCAAGATATTTTTCAATAGGTATTGCCACCTATCCTTAAGGAGTAAATAAAGAACACAACCATAGCAAAATGGTGTGAGGAAATCAGATGTCGTGATTAAAGCATATATCAAAGAATTATCATTTTCCTTTATAGTGAAGGAATACTCCATCTGCTATTACCATTTTTTCATTCTTGCATCTAAGTTAACAAGGCACATATGTCTAAATTGATGTTTGTTTGTTTTTTTTTTTTTGTTGTTGTTGGTTGTTTTGTTTGGAGGGTTTTTTTGGGCAGCTTTTAAAAGACTTTTTAATAAAAATAGAGTAAACCACTTCCAGTCTGCAGGGATGTTCCATAGTGTTACTGAAAACTACCACTCTCTGAATCTATTACTGTGAGCACTTAGACCAGATTTTATGAAAAAGACCTTCATCTACACTGTACAGAACTGAACTCAAAAACCCCCAGTTATCTTGTATAATATTTAAAGTCAGATCAAGATTTTGAAAGTCAGTCTATAGTTCAGCATTGTTAATGCCTAAAAAATGCAACTCTGTGATTTAGCACTAATCTAAACAGCAAATACTTAAGAATGTGCTATCTTACCTTGTGTTTAATTAAGAATGGAGCTTTTTTGGAACACTGATCCCAGCTACATGTACTGAGCACATCACAATGTGGCTGTTTGAGTAACTTCTAATATCCTGGTTTCCTTGGTTTCCAATTTAAATTGAATGTCACTGAATACATTCATTGAATGAAATCCCTTGGTCATTCTGCATGAAAGCGTCCGATGCAAAATCCAGATGTCAGTGCAGATTTTACACTATTTTCCAACTCAAACATGGTTCATTTTGTTCAGGTGAGCAAAAGTAGTGGTTAATACTGGGATGTGGGAGGATCAAAAAAAAAAAAAAATCCAAACAAATGTGTTGTAAGAACCCTCACAAAATTTAATTAAATCATTAATATCTGACAAGTCAAGGAAACATCATCTCCTGGCTTAAATTTTGTTCAGATTCTTAAATTTCCTTTAGGAAACAAAAAAGAAAACCCTCTTAGAAACCTCGAAACATTTTTTTTCCTGAAGGTCTGACTAAAGTTTGCAGAATTATCACTTGACTGATGATGAATCAAATCACCTTGGCATTTTTTTTGTGGAAAGCCAAGAGAGAGCTACCAGTTCTGCTTAAGATTTCTCTGAAGTTGTCCAGGTTTTAGCACCCAATGCTTACAGAGAAGCTCAACACAGGCAAAATCTACCTATTTGACCTGAAGAAATCTTTGTCTTTATTGACAAAGCAAACAAGCCTCTAGTTTCTGCAGTGGTATGGTTGTTAATACTATTCACTTAGAAGAAAAAAAAAATGCTACCAAAGAGCAATATAAGGATTCTTATAGAAATTTCTGACATGATCACACACACCGAACAAATAATGGTGTTTTTTTAATAGATTTATGAGGAGCAAATGAGTACACCCTGCACATTATAGGTAAATATTGGGATGGAGAAGCAGAACAGACTCTCAAATAAATTCATTACAGAACATTTATCTGAGCTATTTAAAACTGACTAAAAGAGACAAGAAAAATTTGCATTGGTAGCATATTACATGGTTTAAGCAGGACTATTTCTATTGGCCGTCAAGATGAAGTTAAATATGAACTGAATAGTTACACATTTATAGATAGAATCCTTCCTCCCTTTGTTTGCATCAAAAATTCTGTGGGACAAAAATTGCTAAAAGATAATGATGTTTATTCTGAACTTCAAAACTATAGACAAATATACCATGCTATTATCTCTGAAGCAAAAGAAAGGCCAGATTTAGAGAATGACAATTTTCCAACCATATTATCCTAAATGCTATATTATCATATGAATTTCTATTGTTGCTAAAAAGCTTTTTTACTATGATTCAAGTCACCATGTTTATGTTTGAGACTCAGAGAAAATGGCATGGCCTTCTGATTTATTAAAATATCAATAATAACTGAAAATATATTTTAGAGGCATTTCCTCCTATTTGTTTAGCTGTATTCACACAGAACTTTAAATAAAGGCCTTTAGATACGGTATAACAGGTCTTTTCAGTCTGCTTAATAAGATCTTAGACAAATAAGGAAAATATTGGCTTTTTTCAAACCTTTAGCTGCTTGGTCTGTGTCATGAGGAATACAGAGCATAGTGGTGACTAATACATCTCTGTGTACTTTAAGTGTGAGGTAGTACAAAAGTTCACCTGCTTTCAATAATTTTATTTATCAGCTTTTAATTAGATCCTTTGCAGCAACATGTCCTTTGATCTGTGCTAACTGATGATGCATTGTGTTTTTAATAGGTTTCATAATAATAATGCTTGGCACTAATATAATGCTTTAGAGTTTCAAAGTGCTATACAAACATTAATTAATTAAACCACAGAAAGCCCCTTGGGAGGTAAGAACAGTAAGTAAATATTTTACTGACTTTATTAAAGGGGTATCTAACTGACACAAAGTGATTTTTCCAAGATCAGGGAGTGAGGTGAGAGAGGGCTTATCAAACAGAATGTAGGAGAAGGTCATAAAGTGGGTGGAAAGCTAATATTTGCATTTTGCTGGAAATGTTGATTATTTGTTATATGATTTATTTCCAATTTCTAAATAATTATTTGGTTTCTGAAAGTAGAATAAAAATAAAATATAAATAATATTTTACTTAAATCTTAAATATATGTTAATTTTAAATAAAGGTGTTTTAATTTATTTAAATTTTTATCTCTTTAACATCTCTTTGTTGTAAAGCTGGTTCTCTTATAATGTTATTCTTCGTGACACATCTGTACCTTTAAAATATTGTCAAGTTGCAATAGAACGTGTGATAGTAGTATACCATCAAATAACCATTAAATCATTTTGATTCTATTACAAAGTAAGAAATGAAGTTGCTACAGAAGGAAATATTTTATTGCCAGTGTGCCAAAAGTTTCTTTTGGAGAAAGATCTTATACCATGGGATAATCAGTTGAAAACAATGTGATTTTAAAAAGTTACATAAAACAATATTTCTTTTGTTTAAATAAAAAGTACTTAAAAAGTAAGGTTTTGTTAAAAATTATATATTTACTAAGCACAGTTTAGGGACTATAGGCCCCTATATTTACAGAACTGATATGAAAGGAGCCATTTAAATCAAACTGCCATGCTATTTCTATCCTGGGAATTCTGCTGTAGTTGCTGGACAACAAATTTTTCGTACCATTCACATCACTGTACATTCCTTAACTCAGTTGGCTAATAATTATTTCTCCTTTCAACTCATATCTCCCTTTGTTTAGAATCAGTTTTTTGTCAGTAATTAACTGCTTATAATATACCAAGTTGTGCATAGTGTTCTAGAGCAAAGCCTCCAATTACCAGAATATACTGTTGAGACTTTGCTATTTTATGCAATCTTGCTCAAGTAGTGTGATGGCCGCCTGTCAAAAAAGGCAAAGAAATGTGAATACCAGGATTATGAACACTTTTCTCTCCCAAAGACCAATTAAAGACTAGCTCTTATAGATCTAATAGAGCTAAATCATTATTCTGTAACAGAAATTATCTATATAATACTTTGGGTTTGTATTGCATTGTAAAGATTTTGTATGCCTGTACTAGAAAGGAAAGTTATGAAATTATATATGATGTGTATAGTGTATTTTTGGAGGTTGGTGTGAATGTGTAGCTAAAATTCAATATTTATTTTTTATTGAAAAATCATTGTTAAAATCAAGATTGAATTTGATTGTTGGTGCTTATCCTTCATTATGCTTTTATTTCAGCTTCTGTCTCCTTTCTGTCCTCGTTACATCTTTTTCTCCCTGTATGAACTTTGATATTGGAAAATTTCCAGCTTATAACTGAGGGCTGTAACAACAGGTGCTTGATTGAAAAAAAAAGTGAGAGGGAAAGAGATAACAGCTGAAACAACCAGAAATTAAGATCTGACAGTCCAGGCTAAAGAGTCATTGTGGCTCATCCTGGAAGGAGCAGCAAGGCCAAAAAAAAAAAAAAAAAAAAAAAAACCAACAAAATTTATTGCTATTTAGCAATTAAAATCTTACCCTTTTATAGATTATAAAGACAGATCATATAGAACTAATGACTATGGAACTCCCACTGGGAATTGCACAGTACTTAAAGCAACGCAGATTTTCATTAGGAAACAACAAAGCGTGTATCATGAGTCTCCGCTCTTTTCTGGGTTTCCTAACAAGAGACCTAACCTCTGCCTAGATATGCTACTCCAGAAGTAAATTCAGCAGCATTTAAGATGACAAAGTTCACTTAGAGAAGTGGGGTCTGATATTAGTAGAATAGGCTGTCATCTTGTATTACTGGTATTGCGTTCCCGCAGCTGTAAGAGCTTTAAAGGAAGAAGGAAATGATTATATGAGTGATCCTATTGCAGTTAAGTTGAAGGTTGGTAATGCCTGGGAATAGATGAGTTTTGAGAAGCAGGAGCAAGCCAAACTATTTTTTAATTTTTACTTAGAATCCATAGTGACAGTTCCAAGCACAGATATTTAAAGAGTAAAATTCACAAGTCTAACAAAAACCTGTGTAGAAATTACATCCTCTGGTGAATTCTAGCTTCTAATTTCCTGCAGAATCTCCTTCAAATATTGTAATTTCTTTTGCTGATTACTTTGACATCTGCAAAATTATTATTTAAATTTCATAGCTATTTCTTCTAAAATACTTTATGTTTGGAAAAAAAAAAAAAAGAAAAGGAAGCCTCAGCAGAAATGCTGGAAGATTTATTTCTTTTGCTTAGTGTCCAATTTATGATTTTCTACACATCATCTATTATTACATTTGTCTTCGTATTTGACTCCAGGCATCCTCTAAGTTAAGGAAGAAAAATTTTCTGCCTTTTTAGCCTGCAGTTTTTTACAATGCTGCAAGAAGCATCACAGACAAATCACCTAGAAGTGCAAGGATCAGTTGAGGGGAAGGGAATAGCTTATCCTCCACATTATCAAAGACCCCCACAATAGACATGCTGTGCGAGTGCTGACAGGCTGTGATGGATCAGCAGGCTCTGTCACACCAAGCTGCATGGGAAATCCAACCACCGCTGCAGTTAGTGCCAGCATCCGCTACGCAATAAAAGCAGGAAACACAGCACTATGCCGTGTAGGCTTCATAGTCTGCAGCAGCACCTCATGTTTAAGTTTAGTGCTTACTGCTATTTGCTAAAGTTAGACTACATCATTAGAGTGGAGGTGTTCACATGAAGTGACACTGCAGTCATGCACTCAGGAACCGAAGCCTGTTAGAATGTAAATCAGCAGTAAGAACAGCGAAGAGACTTCATGAACACCCAGGAGGGTACTTTTAAGCCAGATCTGTGCTTGGATCTGGTTCATGACATGACCATGAAAAAGTTATTCCAACACATTTAGCATGTGGCCATACACACCAGAGTAGAAGCGAGAGTGAAAGGAATGGATCGACTTGTACCAGTTTAAGCAGAATCACTACAAAATGAAGAGGTAACAATGTCCTCCATCTCTGCAAAAGCCCAAGGGTGTTAACCGTCCAGTATGATCCACAGCTATCAGCTGTGATATAGAATTGATATTGTTACTACCTACTGCTCCATTTGTGCTCACAAGATCTGGAAAGAAAAGAGATTTTCAGCGCTGGTAGCTGACAGAGTTCACTTACTGCAGCAAACATTGAATAGCAGAAACAAACATGCCAGCAAAGCCTTCCGTTGATTCTTCTTTTGCTCAATTATTAGCAACACCACCAGTTTAATACTAAAAGGCACAGGGCAGAGTTCTGACAGTTTGGTTGCCAAAGAGAGCGAAACATTAACTTGATCATTGATAGCAATTCTTTCTGAGTAGGTTTTTTTTCTGACAATCTATAAAGAAAAGGTGCAAGGATATCCTGTTTAAGCTGAAGCTGGTAAACAGAGAAAGTAAAAATAAATTAATGGATTTAACTAGCGATGAAGTTAATTTTCCACTATTGAAAAAAATTATATTGAAGTAGATATGAAAATTATGTACTTCATATAGAATTTGTTGGAGTGAGATCTTTGGCCTTCATTACAAATCAAACTAAAAATAACAGGTATCCTATTTTCCTTAAAAGTATTTTTATCTGCCTTGCATTAATTTGTAGAATCTGTTCAATTTTCTACTAGTGCAATGTCCTATTTATGTATGTAAGTACACATTTAGGGAAAAAGAGGGGGAATAAAAGTATCTCTGTCCTAATATAGATGTATAACCTGTAATAGGATGTAATATTTATCAAAGAAAATATCAATATTCCATCACATAAATAAGAGACCTTTTTAAAGCCATGTAATATGAGAAGCTGTAAATATTTCCCATAGCTGGGTACATTAAGCTCACATACTAATTTTTCCTTTAAGATTGAGTGAATTATTTTCTGTACAATAAAGAATTTTATTCCCTCTAAAGTTATTCCCATTCAGAACAATAAGTAATAAAACATACATGTGTTTGTGATGAGTAAAATCAAATTTTTTAATCAAAACTTACTTTTATTCTATAATAATGACTGCTAAGTAACAATAAATTAAATCTGTTTAAAATACTTCTGCCCATAATTTATTGAAAATATTCCTATCTCATTAAGTTAGGAACAATACAAAACATTTCAGAGATTACATTAATAATGTAACTTATATGTGAAACCTCAGATAGGCTTGATTTAATTTATTAAAAAGAAAAATCTAATTAGAAATTGTTCTAGGACTTGTGCAGATTTTTCTAGATTTTTTCTAGGCAGCAGGTAGAATTATGAAGTGGAAAAGTGGAGATGGGGCAAGCTAGAAGCCCATTCTCTATTGGGTGAAGTATCATAAATAAATAACAAAAAAAATCTGGTGTATCTTCCAGAAGCTTCAGAAAATACCATAATTTATTGGGAAAATAAATCACTTGCAAATGCAAAGACTAGTTTAAGATAACTTAATGTCTTGTGTTTCACTTTATGCAGACTCCTTCATGAACCTGCTGTGAGAATGTATTGTTTTAGGACAGACTATCGTGTTAGATAACACCAAGTTACATGGTAAAACAAAGAGCACACAGAATGACCACGAGCAGGCCTCATACTGTCTTCTACGTTGATCAAACTAACAATCCAGTATGATAATCTTCATTTACATATACTTTAGCTTTAGACTAAATTATCAGGGAATAAATTTATGCTAGTATTTTGCGCATTGAGTTACCTGGTCAGCCTCTGAGATCCCACATTTTTAACTTAATTTCCATTGCACAGTCTTAAGTAACTTAAGGAATTTTACTTTTTGTGAAAATTAGTACTGGAATTAATAGTTATCACATTATTATTCCCATGGAATCTGACGATGTTGAAGAAGGAAATAAACTGTACAAGTCTCGTGCTTTCTTATTTTATTTCCTCCTTCCATACCATACTCTGTCTTCTGGTGGAAGAAAAAAACTTGTGTTTGGAAGGCCACAATTTCGTTCAGGGCTGGTTGGTTCCCAGCATTCAGGCATACACGAATATATGCATATGCATATAGAAAAATATAGATAATGTTCCTTTTACTATGAGATTCTTAATACCATGGAGATGTTTATTGCTAAACATAATACTAGTTTTAGAGCGTGTGAACAGGAAGGTTATGCTGATTCTGAAATATATCTATACATATATATATTCTGAAATATAGATATTCTGATATCTAAGCCAACAGGATGAGAATTTATAACAGAATTGTGTAATTCACATGGGGCGCCTTTTGTATAGGACTAATGTTTTGATTTCTGCAGTCCTGGAAGAACATTCTTAAAAGCATCAAGAACTTTCCTTTAGAGTTTTGCTATGTCACAGCCTTTATAATAAAATTTTGTCTGTCATCTTGACAACCACTGGAATGCTTTACTTAAAAGTGAAAGAAACAATGTGTGGTTCTCTCAGTTCTTGTCTGATGTGACAGGACGAAGCAACATAAATGTTAGTCAAGAGGAAAGTTATTATGAAGCAACTGATCAGCAGTTTCAGTGTTCAAGGTGGATGAAATGCTAAAAGTGAATCAATAGTTAAAATAATGAAAAATAAATTATATCTTTAAAAATCTTTGTTTTACTGATTTGCTGTGAGTAATGCAAGTAAGGACTTGCTGAAACATATACCTCTGGCTTAATAATGATCCTTTAAATTAACAATATTGCAGCTTGTGTCAAAAGGAAAATGATGGTTGAACAGACACTGCCAGAGACGAAACAAAGCCCTAAATCCAAGCTGAAATTAATAGTACTCTGGTGATACTGTATTTTTGTCAGAGCCAGTTGTTGGAATTGTGTTTCAAAAGTCAATGGAAGAAAAGATACTTTCCTTCTGAAAAGGATAAATTTTTATTTACTACTTAAAATACTGATACTGATACTACTACTACTACTATTAACAAGAATAGTCTCATAACTAATCTAAAGATTGCAAGCTAAAGCTTTCTTAATATATATTTCCATCCAATACTTTTCCTCCCCAGTCACTTTCTGTTTTGCTCATTAGCTGAAAGATGCTTTATGTCTCAAGATTTTATAATACAACGCTCTTGGAAAATATATTCTGCTACAGATTTTGGCAGAACAAGTGACAGGAGTTTATGTAGCAGATTAATGTTTAGTATCAGATGCAAAATTGTTGCATTGCCTGTAGAGCTTCAACTGTCCAACAACAAGCAGAGTTAACTGATTTAGTAAATGGAGGGATGGCTTTTAATAAAGAAAGTAGTCATCATCCATCATAAAATCTGCAAGCCAAGGTGGAACCCAAAGCTTTCTGATTAACATTTAGTTAGACAATTTTATTTCATAAATATATGGTTGTGATTTTTGAAGACTACAGCAGATAGCACTAGAAGAACCTGAAGACTGTAAACAAACCTTGTTTTCTGTTAAAATGATCTCCAGTCTCAGAAATGTCCAAAAGAAATTAACTAACCATGATTGATGTTCTGATTGTCCCCACCCAGTAGCCAAGATTCTGTGCATCAACTCCTGGAACAAGCAGCCTTTTCTGTAAAGAGTGGAGATGGGCAAAGCCTCAGGCAGAAGTGAGTTAGGGACAGGAGCAGCCTGCCAGAAAGATATTCTTCCTCCTGTGCCCAGAAGACTATAGTGCCTTTTTCAATTAATTATGAGAAAACAGAATCACCAGTGTTCCTCTGCTTTTCCTGCTGTGTAATCCTGCCATAATCCCAGTTTTTACCAGTGCCACATGGGCAATGAGAAACAAAAGCAGACAGCTTTGCTATTGAAATACGACTTTCCATTTAACTACAGCTTACCCTTCTTGGGCATCACTGCCAAGTGGATGTTCTCTGAGATACTTGTACTTGCCATTTTCATGTACATTGTCATACCATGGAAATTCTTCACTTGCACTCTAGTTTTCCTGATTATGCATTTGTTTTTTCAGGAAGTTTTACTACAGTTAAAATATCTCCTCTTCAACAATCTAATCTTTGTTTCTCTCCCTACTGACCCCTGCTATTAAGGGACAATGTCAGCTCTCTAGATTTGGTACTGTTTTGAAATAGAAGTAGTTTGGGCACTGGAAATTGACCTCCATATATTCACATACAGACTACTGTGGAATGTGTGATATTACAGTAAATCGTTCCTCCCCTCTTATAGCCGCTCTATTAAATGTATGCTTATAAACCTATTGTAATAAAAATGCTTATTGTGGTGTAAAATGAAAACATGTGTTAAGGTTATAAGCAATATCTAGTGTGCCTTATTAAGAAGATGTAATCCCTTATGCTCCTTCTGTCACCAAAGTATCACAAATGTATTGAGAAAAATTGTAGGGGAGAGTTTGGTAGAAGATTCCAGGCCCTTATATGCAAGACTATATCATATTACGACCTTCTTCTCTCCTTTCACTCTTCAGTTTGCTAAACTCTCGGCTCAGCAAAGCTCTGCAACTTCTACTTATGTTGAATCTCTCTGGGCCTAGAAGGACTAGATTCTTCTTCCTCATCACTAGCTGTTGACTACACTCCAGCCCCCCAAAATTAATTTCATTTCTCTTTTTTTTTTGCTCTCCTCATAGGTTCTAAGAGTTTCCAATATTATTTTTGAGGTTACAGCTTGTGAGTGCGGGAAAACTACCAGATTTCTTTTTCTCTTGACGTTTTTTTTCCTCTCCTCTTTTTCCAACTAGTAAGTCAGCTTCATCTGGACCGCAGCTTAAATGCCTCTGTGTAAACGCAAGTAGCATGGGACATAAACAAGAGGAGTTAGAGATGTCTGCACACCTACAGGACTATGATCCCACTGGCATCACAGAGATGTGGTAGGATGGCTCCTGTGATTGGAATCTTGGAATGGAAATATACAGACCCTTAAGGAAGTATAGGCAGGGGAGATGAGGAAGGTGGTGTCACCTTCTATGTCAGTGATAAGCTGGAATGCATGGAGCTCCACCTGGGAATGGTTGAAGAGCTGAAAGAGAGCCTATGGATCATGATTAAAGGAAGGGCAGAGACAGGTGACACCATATGGGGTTCTGCTACAGGCCACCCAACAAGAAAGACAGAGAAGATAGGAGCAGGCTCCCATTCACAAGCTCTGGTCTTCCTGGAGGACTTCAACCACCCCAGGATCTGTAGATAGGAAAACACAGGGAGTAAGCAGTCCAAAAGTTCTTGGAATGTGTTGTTGATAACTTCCTTCTTCAAGTGACAGAGGAACCAGCAAGGAGAGGTGCTATGCTGGACCTTGTTCTCTTCAAAAAGGAGGGGCTGGTGGGGAGTATGAAGCTCAAGGGAAGCCTTGGCTACAATGACTGTGAAATGGTGTAGTTCAAGATCTTTAGGGTAGCAAGGAAAGTGCACAGCAAGTTCACTACCCTGATATGTATTATTTGAGGAGTGTATGAGCTCATTTTTCTTCTGGGAAGGGAGATAAGTAGTGTAAACCCATCAGTGATGAGAGAGGAAATATGAGAATGAAAGGCAACACCAAAGGAGCTCTCAAACCTAATCACCTTCATCTTGGCTGAGAACATCAAAGACTGTAGGAATCAGCGCTATGTAGCATCAGCTCCCAGATGGTGCTATGTATTACAATATACTATTATCCTACACTCCAGTAATGTAGAATAAGGAATAATTGTGTAAATATCCAGTGATAATTATTGACAATGAACAAGAACTAACCATTTGCAAAGTGTGCTGTTAATGGATGTCCATCTGGAAAAGTGTTTTGAATTTTTTTAAACACTCACCATAATGGGCTATAATTCCCTGCATATTCCTATGTATACACCCAGTTGCAAGTCTTTTAAAACATTTGAGACAAGTTCACCAGTATTAGACTGTTAAGAAAACCGTATTATCTTTAATTTTTGCAGAGTTAGATTACTGTATGGCAACTGACATTTTGACCAATGGAAGGAAGTGAATGACAAAACTATCAGAGCTAAAAGATTGAATATGAATGGCTTGCTGTAGGCAGCTAGGACATAGTGGTAAGCTCATATCCTTTTTAAATCAACCAAGAAAGGGGACAAGGCACGCACAAGGGGGGATTAAAATTATACTGCTCTTAACTTTGCTACTGATTAACTGCATGTCTTGTTTTAATTCATTTAACATCTCATTATAATTCATTTAACATCTCATTATTTATGAAATGGCTTGTTTAATCCGTAAAATCAATATTTATTTAGCCTGCCTTAAAGTTTTAAGTTAAAAAATAGATTTTAATCTGAGATCTGCCCTTAGATCATCAGATGTAGTAGCTTACAAATGCTTATTTCTGAAAGAACCCGAAAATACTTTACAAGGAGTAAAAACCTGTAAAGCTGTACCTTAATAATCGATTAATCCAAAACCTGAAATATTGTCTAGTAAAACATGATGCTTATGTAATGTTGCATAACATTTCTGCAGAACAGCTTAGCTTATAAAAATATAGACACAAAATGACTATTTGCTTTTTCATTCCTTAGGAACTGTGAAATCTGGTTGCTTAGCTGGTTGGATCAACATTATATTGTCAGTCTATCTATACAGTAAACTTGCTGCCTTTATTGAAACATTTCCTGCTGATTGTGATAGGACCAAGATCTGGTCTGGTTATAGAGAAATAAGATTTGGGTCTGATTACTTCCAGTCTATGGAGGACTTCAGAAGTCTATTGGAAAAAAAGGTTTCCTGCTTATAAAACTAACTCAAAGACGTTTCTCTTTCTTTTTTCCTCCTCTACTCTGAAAGTTCTCTTATTTATATTTTTTTTTGTAGAGTTTATAATCCTTTTCTATGGATTTTGTTAATGTTGGGGAAAGTATCATGAAACCGGATTTGGGTTGGGGCCAGAAACATTATCTTGGACCATTAGGTCAGAGAAATAATTGTTCCCAACTAATTTTCTAGACTTTTTTTGAGCGTATAATGTCATCACACTTTATGGGAGCCAGATAAAATCTCATTCAATAAGTGCAGTGGTTGAATGAGGAGTTGGACCTGGAAATCTTATCCAGATTAAAGAGATAATGCCAGACAAGTGACACTGCCCCCGTTTCTGTCCCTAAAAGAGGAGAAAAGCATCTACTTGATTCTGTCTTCATGTTTGGAAAGCTGAAACAGTTTTGAAGATGAAATAATAAATGAAAATAATTTTCACAGGAAATTTTACTCAGTTTTAAACCTCTTAATTTTGCAAACACATGGTAGATGGTCTTTAATCAAGTAAAAGATTGGCTTTCATAAAGCTTATTTACCACATGGTAAACTGGCTGACCATTTCCCCACATTGCTTGGTACCCTGCTATCTTGAGTTTTTTCTCATCAGTCTGGTAATGAATCTATGGATAAGGACAGCAGGCAGACCACCTATTACTGCACTGACAGTGAGCAAGACTGAAAGATTACATTTCCCTTCTCATGAAAAGTGTTTTTGACTATCTGCTTATACCCTCAATACATCACTGCATTTTTTAAATTCTATTTGCCTTGGTTAGGATGAAGAAAAAATGTATAAAAATATGTCTAAATGAATATATATTTCAGTATAAATTGTATATATTTTTAAAAATATTTGTATTTATTTAAACATATTTCCGTCCAGTGAAAAATTTGTCGTTTCTTTGCAACTTTTATGTATGATACCTATTTATTTTTGAAAGAGCTAAAATTTTATGGACGTGCTTCATTTACACTTAGGATGCTTCATGTTTTTCTAATATTCTAAGAGATTGCATTAAGTCTGCCTCCAGTCAGTGTCCATAATAGGTATTACAAGTGTCAGAATGTTAACAGTAAAAGTAGCAATAGTAGTTCCATCCAAGCCTCGGATTCTAATTCGCTATATACGAGAAGCAGTAGCAGTATCTAAATTACACAGTGTTTTTTATATGAGTATAATTAAGGCGTTATAATTATTCCTTTCCATTGGATGCGTAGGTTATACGATGCATATACATTTCTATGTAACGTTCTGAATCACTGTTAGCTTGCATTTATTTTCTATTCATTTCACAAACCTACTTCTGTGAAACAGAAAAGACTATTTTCTCCTTTTCTACAGATAGACAGCTGAAGAACCAATGACTTCACTTTAGTTATTGGTCAATGTAGAGACAGTAATGGCTTGAGTAGGCTTCTGATCACTCTCCAAGAACTTAAATATTCAGAATCATACTGGATACTCATATCAGATCTAGATTTAAACCAAATTACATTGAACCAAGGATCTTCTTTTTTTCTAATACAACATCTCCTATGAAAATTAACATGAAAATTCATTTGAGTAAAAGTTATTTTTCACAGAATCACAGAATGGTAGGGGTTGGAAGTGACTCCTGGGGATTATCTAGTCCAACTAAAGCAGGTTCACCTAGAGCAGGTTGCACAGGTATTTTTATATTTATTTATGCCAGAATTGTAACCTGTAGTAAATATATGCAGAATATGAATTTCACTATAACAGGGAAAATAAAAGACTTTTTTAAAAGGCAACATATCTATGTACACCAGTTTTCTGAATGATGACACAGTGAGGCAGTGTACTTTTTATTTTACCTTGTTTAAATGTGCAAAGGACATTTTCTCTGTGAGAAAATAAGTGACTATGATATGCATCTAAGCAATTACACTTGTAAAACACCATTATGTGTGAAAATATGATAATTGCTAAGATTCATTACAACAGGCTTGCTACTTGTGGCCTGGTTTTGCGGCTTCATTTAATGATGGGATGACCTCATCAATTCTAATGACTCTGCATTAGCTAAGGGTTGTATTTTACCATCATTTAATATAAACTATAAATAAAAGTACATCTTTCATCTACTTTGACAGCTAGCCATGAAACAAAGTGAATTCCAGGGAATAAACAGAACCGACATGTTGGGTAGGTATGTAGATGCTTTACTTTTCATCTGTGTGAGCTTGTTGGTATTGTCCAAAAATTTATTATGGTTGCCATCTTAACTACTCCTGCAGCTGCAGAATACTGGTGTTGTAGGCATTAAAGATTAAGAGAGCACTTTTTGTTTAATATACAATGGGTAATTCGCTAATTTGAAATGATCACTCAATTAAGTTTTATAATTTATGCAGATATTTTTCTAGAATGCTGATTGGAGCATATAACCTACCAGTAATGCACTGGCTGAGTAAAAAATTGGAATTTGTTGTAAGAAAGTCCAATGTGAAATAAGACACACTGACCTTTAACAGGGCTGAATTTGTCCTAGTTTCTATTTGTGGATGGAGAGGGAGATGAAAGTTTCCATGCAACTTGGGCAAGTCAGACTTACCTGATAGTTCATTGTGTTGATATATTTAAAAGAGTTTTTTTCAATAAGAATAGAAAAGCAATTCAATTTTCTCAGTAGTCAGGGTTTTAAGTAGCTGTAGGAACAGCCTGTCTTCTCTGCTTTCTAGAATGTTCTGCTAAGTTTAGGTTGAGGTAGGTTTCTTACTTGACCCATTACCTGGTACAAAAATGAGTACATCTCAGGGTTAATAATCCCATATCATGTTTTCTTATTTACTTTTCCTATGTTACTTCAATATCTTCTTTGCATATTTATTGTTTTTGAGGAGTATACTTTTATATCTGTTTTTAAAAGTTGGGCATGTGAATTTTAATACAAAAGTTGGTATGTAAGGCATTATTTGCATGTGCAAGCAATATAAGCTTGGAGATGATGTCAGAAGAGTACCATAGGCCAACAGTTAAGTTAGAACAGATACAAAAAGTAACAACAACTCAATTATTATTTTTTTTTAAAGAAAAATCTTCTCCTCACCGTATTCATTACACACACATGCATTATCTATTACATCTGGAGTAAATTCTCTGCAAGAGCTTTGCATCCGTACAAATATTAGTTGTCTGCATTACAGCCTAAAACTTCACATGTGATTGCAATCCAAATTGTTTTCGGTAAACTGAATCAAGGGTCTCTGAGACTACAATACGGCTGACGTTAATCCTAACATTTATAGTTCACTGATTATTGATATGTTGATAATAAATCAGTAAACCACTTTCATCCTTGGAACTGTGTGGATTGGACATTTTGTTCCTGTAACAATACTCAAGATATCTCGCTTAAGACTATCTTGCAAGGATCATCCTAGTTGTGGGAGTACCCCAAGCTGCATTGCAGCTATTTCTAATTGGAGGGACTGGAAATACAATGTTACCAAAATTTAAACAAAACAAATATTTGCAATTTATAGTCATATTAATTTATATAACATGTGGCATAAAGAGACCAAAGTTTGGAAGTATGTATTATGGAGAGTTTATTAGAATTTATCTAATATGACTTTGGTAATTTGATTTGTTTCTTCAGACGTAAGAAACATAAATATCCCGTAGTATAGCCCTACACGTCACACAGATGTGTGTGTGTGCAGGTGCACTTCCCCTCAATGAGGTTGGTATTTTTAAGGCAGTTAAGAATTATTGATGCAGAAATCCAATTCAGTCTAATAGACTTGTGCATTTGTATTTCCTTAAATTTAAAAATTACAGAGATATGTACCCTGTGATTTTATAAAAACATATAATGAGAAACTCAAAGCAGATGGCTAAAGTCATGCGTCTTCTCTAGTTCAGTCCTTGAAACCTGCTGAGGATTCAGTCTAATGAAGACTGGCAGTGTCACATTGTCATGCTGCTCTTCTGTACTCTTTTATCATTCTTGTTTTTAACAATTTTATGACATACTAACACGTGTTCCCTTGCCAGAATGTTCTTTTGAACTTTAGGTTGAGGAGAACCTGAAGTTGGCAACCTGAAGAATGCAGTTTCACTGTAGCTTATGAGTACTACAGAAGAGGTACTGATGTAATGGTAAGAGGAGGGCAGAAGCAAAACCTGTCATATTTTAGTACCTCTGCTGAAATACGCTGCATTATATATAATACTCTACTAATGTAATTTAGCTTGGAACTTGATCAAGATTAGATTGTATGTTTTAAATAAAAGCTTTGGGTTTGGTCATGCTCCAAACAAAACTACATTAGTAGTGTGCTGTAAATACTACAGTGAATTTTAAAGGAGGTACTAAAACATGATAGCTTTTTCTTCTTCTCCACTTCGAGTTGTGCTCTCTCTCCTTCAGCAGCCTGAATTCTCGCAATCTCAAGGTCACAGTCTGGGTGAGAATAATGTAATTTCAACAACAGTTAATTGCTGACAAAGACGTTGCTAAGCAAGACTATTAAGGGAATGAACTATGAAAAAGCTCTTTTTCTGTTGTTTGCATTGTTGAATTCTTAAGGTGCAATATCAATGAATTGATGAGGAAGAGTTGCAACTTCTGAAAAAACAACCCTCACAGCTACTGCAGTCATATCAAATTTCAGAGAAATAGGAGGCATAGTAACTTTCTCCTCTTACTAGCTGCTTTCTCTTTCTTTATTCCAGTAATAACACTCTACTTGTGCAGCAGCTCCAGCCTTTCCATCTTTCTCTTACCCTTCATATAAAGAAATTGTAATAATCAGAGCAAAAACCAAAAATTGTCAATTCTGGTTTGCCTTTTATTTGCTTTTAAGGGTTTTTTTTGGTGGATTTTTTTTTTACAGGATATCAGGTGATTTCTGTTGGAACTGATTGGAAGTTTCTTGTCAATTTGTTGGTTTAAAAAATATTCTAATATAAAATCACTGGACTAAAGGGAAGTTCATTATAACACTTTAAAAATATGTTTCTTAAGTAATTCATTCACAATGAAGCCTCATATCTAAATGGGTCTTAAAATGTAGAAAGTATTATGTTATTTCACTTAGTGCTTTATAATACCTAAGTAACAGAAAACGAACAAAAAAAACCCCAACAAATCTCCATCTGTTCCCTAGTACTTCATATTAGTAAATCAGAGTCTGCATCTACCAAACCCTTTCCTGGACCCTTTCCTATCCTTTCCCTACCTTTCTCCTCTACCATTTTGTAATATAAGTTGAAGAAAAATTGGTCTTCATGTAAGCTGATGAACATTAACAAAGGATTTGTTTTATCTTCCTTATCTCAAAACTCTCCAAATGCTGTCATTGCCTCAATTTCAAGTGTTATTCAGAGTTTTTTATTCTAACTGCTTTGAAAGGTTGGATAAAAACTGTGGTTAGTGGAAGGTCATGTTTCTTTTGTAGGCATTAAATTATAACAATTTAGTTACACTTTCAGGGATAGTTTCTAAAGTAGTGTCATGGTCAAAAGCAAGTGGCATAGTCACTACAGAAAAAAAAACCCTCAATTTCTTTTTTGCTTATAATCTGAGGGCCAGGCTCTTATTTAACATAAATGCAAGAACTTAAATAAAGGTGTGGAAATTAATTTCATCTAATGATGTAATCAAATTTATGTTTGTGGGGTTTTGCAGAGGCACAGAGCATTATAGTACACTGGTACAGCAGGATGCACAGCTCTTTACACACAGCATTTGCCAACTACCAATGAAACACCCGGGTATACATAAATGAATGGTACACATATAAATAACCACAGAACTACCTGAAATCATCTCCTACTCTGAAAATTAATGTATTTCAGTTAAATATTAATAAAATATTGTTCTTCTTTTTAGAATATGAGCCACATATGACAAGTACCTGCAAAGACTAATGCTAAGGGCAAGAATCATTTACGAAAATAAAAAAATAAGCCACTTCTTTCCCCCAGTCACTACAAATCATTCCAAGAAAAAGCTGTAGTAGGTAGTAAATTGACATATATGTTTTTTTTTGTCACATTGTCACATATTTTTTTCATTAGTAAATCTGCTTTGTTCTGATTAACATGATACAGATGATAAAAATAAGGCACTGACATGAAAAATAAGCAATATAAAGCCTAGTGTTGTAGTGCAGTTTTAACAAGTAGTACTTAAGTATTTATTTTCCTCTTTACATGTTTTGTGCTCAAACTAGAATGTTTTATACCTTCAATAAAAAAAACAACCAAACAAAAAAAAAAGAAGCCAAACCAACAGACAAAAACCACCAAACCAGAAACAAAACCAATACATTTTTTTCTCTTTGTGCATATTCTACGGAGAATGAACTGCAACCTGGTCATAAGAGATTCAGCAAAACAAGGTAACTTTTAATTCTTTTAAACAAGATGAATTATTTTGATTTTAAGAATTCTGTTGGAAGCTATAACGATAGATTAATTAAAATTACTGTCATTTACACAGGTCTTTTTATTCAAAGATGAATGTTATTTTCCTATCTGTCTGTTCCATTGTACCAGTGGAGAGCAGTGGCTGGCAATGCTGCCCATGGCAACTGCCAGACTGGAGAGGGGTGGCTGGCAGTTCCTGCTAATGTGGATGGAGGGAATCAGCTGCTGCAACATCCGGTGGCAGCTGCAGCAGACCTTGATGCTGGTTATTTGGAAATATTATTGTTCTACCAAGTAGTTGGACAGTCTCAGCTGGAACCAATACAAACGTTACCATCTATGGGAAATCTATGTTCTGAAATCAGTTTGTTTCCAAGAGCTGTCTTTTCAGTTCAGATGTCTATCTCATCAAAACACAACTGAATAGCCATGTTGCATAAGGAAGTTATCTTATCTTTATATTTCTGTCATTCTTGAGTTTTTATTCTTAAAAAAAATGTACACTCTTGGGGATTTCCATGTCTGGACTGCAAAGCATGGTTGATATTGGTGCATTTTCTTTCACACTTTGATTTTTCAGGGGAAAATGTGGATTATTTAATTGTTAAATTATTATGAATTTTGCCAATCTCTCATTGCTGACTGAAGTGAATAATAGTGAAGCCTGGTTTAGAGAGAGGTGCTTTTGTTTAAGAAGAAAGAAGAATTAAGAGCAAGAAAGAAATATGCATGTATATTTAAAAAAGCACGGTTAATTGTGTCAATGTCATATTATTGGAGAAAACCTCTAGGCACTTCCAGAAGATAGCTACATATTTACTATCCTGGGATAGACTGACTCGTTGTCTCAAATTGCCTATTTTCTGTCTTCTCTATAAAGAGAACCTAAACTACTAACTTAAATTAAGCCAATTTTTGCATAGCCAAATGGTGAGATAAATCCCACCCTCTAAGTGAGAATATTACCAGATATGCATTGATACATGAATAGCCACTCTAGCTTTGAATTGTTTGCTAGCATGACTATTTTATACCTCCTTTGTATTGGCATAAATGATTCTTTTCTAATAAAACCGATAAAAACATAAGTAAACATACAGTTTTTTCGTTTTATAAAAATATAACACTTGCAGTTTTGAATAAGAGTTACCACTTATTACTATTCCCATAAGTGAATTACTTAACAAACCTTTGACTTTCCAGTGTGAAAGTTTGAATACAGCAGGTGGGATGATAATAAATATCATATCAACACTAAATTATATCAGGGTAAGAAAAAGCCATAAACTTATGCAAGTATAGTGACTCAAAATTGTTCACTCCAGTAAAGATATTCCTGCTCTGTATGATAAAACTCAAGAAGAAATTTGTCTTCCTTATGCAGTTGCAAATGCAGTTTTCCCCATATGAACAAAAGTGGCTCAGTGACTCTTGTCTTGTTAACTTCCCTCTTGTTAACTTCCCTCAACATTTCTTTTAATTAAATTGGATATTGAAAAAAGGCTACCATGACTAAAAGCTTGATTAAAAATTTTATAAGGAAGCAAATAAACCATAAGTAAATTTATCACTAAAACTTGTGTGTTAAACAGGAAAAGGGTATAGGATAACCTTGGTATTAGACCAAATGGTGTAGACTGACTTACAGCCACACTAATTATGTCTGGTTACCTTTTTAGTGGACTAGTTTCTTCTACAACATAAAAGTTGCTTGAGGGTCTTCTCTGTAACACCCGCATATAACTTAGATGTTCTAGATTTGTTTTTTCTGCTCAAATTATTTGATGCAGTGCAAACTCTGTATTTCAGGTTTTGCAGCATGATGTCATAGAGCCTGTAGTATGCTCTGTGGAACAGCAGGAAAACAGGTGGAGCGTTAGGATGTGTAAAGTCTGCTGCGTGAGCTGAGGGGAGCAAAACCCGGTGCAGCCCACTCTTTGAAAGTGATTCATGCTGAAAATCTCCCAAGAAATGTTAATGTTTCATCACAGTGCGAATGTTGCATTCAGCGCAAACTGAAGTGCTCTAAAACAGAGGTAGCAGTTCAGCAGCATGAACTGTCAAAAGCTCGTTATTCATTGCCTTTTTGTCTTTAGCAGTGTAAGCACACAACTAAGCGTGTTTACTTCTCTAGTGCTTTGGAAACAAACATTCCTTGGTCTATGAAATTTCAGAGTTTACTTCCATTTGGTACTTCACCATCACAAGGAGAAAATGATACAGTTCTGAGCAGATTTTTGGTCCTTGTTCAGCATTTCCCTTGTCTCTGACAGTTCCCAGAAAATGTCAATGTATGTTACAAAAACAAAAAAAAAGAAACAACCAAAATCCACAACTAAGAACCCACCCAAAAAACCAGCAACACTTTCCCTGCAGGCTACACAACATTCTCATTAAAAACAGAGTTTTTAAGCTGAAGTGTTTACACTACATTTCTACCAGTTTTTGGTTATAAGTTAGCCAAAACCACCATGGAAAGGCAGAAATGTTCAATATATTTTTTAACCAGAATGTAATACTTAAATTACCTACAATGAAGTTTAAGAGTGTCTTTCACCTAGCATTGGGTAACCTGTTGACATAACCTGCTAAGCTGCTATCATTTTATATTTATAATATGATCATGTCTAAATTTCAGTTTATTTTAGTTCATAAAGATCTGCTTTATTTTAGTTCATATTATATCACTAAAAATGACAGCTACTGTTCAAGTTTAAAACAAACATTCTAATTAAAAGTGTATTGGGTTGCATAATGCAAGCAAATTCCAAATAACAACTCAAATAACTGAAGTGGAAAAATATCCTATTGTTTGTGCCTATATTTAGTAGGCCTTAGATAAAATATTTTTTAGTTCTGCTTTCAAAATGAAAGCTTCTTTTCAAGGTTTGAATCAAGCTTAAAGGTAAACTGCTTCTGCTCAAATAGATGTGAAAAGCTTTGTTTCAAAACAGACAGATATTTAAACCAGTACATGTAGTTGTATACATACATACATATGCCTGCTTGATGTTTAATTTCTCACTACAATCACTGTTTAGGCAACTGGATTGAGATACTGATCAACACAGTTAATGGAGCCTGGAGAGTGCTTTAGCTAACCAGCCAGCTGAAGCATAATTTAATTCTTTCAATATTTTCACAGTACCAATGAATATAAATTAATATCAAAGACATCTTCGAGAAGCTGGCAGGAACGCCAGAGATCTACATACAGACCCAAGCTTCAGACCACAGATGACCCCATGGGATGTCTCATGCAGCACTAAATGTTTTAGTTTAGGCAACAGGATCAATTCTTATTTAAGAGTGAGTTTTAGTTTCCACTTTCAGTTGAGCTAAGTCAGCCCTAGTTTCCATGTCCCGTAGACTCTACATGTAGTGACAATACCGAGTTTCAGGACTGATCTCCCACTGATGGACTTCAGAGGGGGTTCAGACACATAGGTTCACGTGTTACCCAGTTATCAAAATATGGGTGTCTAAACAAACAATTGGAAAGCTTCAGGGAATATTTGCCACCATTGAGAAATGTATTAATGGGATCAAAGATTCGTATCTCTTTTGGTTTGTTATTAGCCCTAATAAATCAGAATTACTAGTACTATTAAATACAAAAACTGACCTGCTGGGCACGTAAGGGTCACAGCAGAGTTGAGACTGCTAACATAACATGGTATCAAGACAAAGAGAAGGCTATTTTGAATTTTTTATCCATGTATGTGTCAATATTTGACTCAAATGTGCCTGAATTTCCACCTAGTGATTAAGTTTAATAGATGTTTTAAGAAAAGTAACTCCATGAAATTTCATACATTATACGACAAAACATGATCACAAATACTTGAAGCTTTTTGTTCATGCATTAGGCAACTGGATTTATCTCTCCATATAAAGATAGATTTGCAATAACATTAATAAATACTTCAGACAAAGGAAGAATTAAATGCCAATATTGCTAATCTGTAGGTGATGTATGCAGTCAGACTGAGTTCTGTATCTCTATTCAAAACATACTACTTCAAAGAGTAGAATTTTCTTCAGTATAGAAGACAAGTTGAGAACATGTAAGTGGTACATTTGTCAAAGGTAAATCATTCAGACTATCTGTGATGGGATTTATTTGATACAAATATCAATTATATGAATTTCATGTCACACTCACTAAAACATTAAAATAATATGTAGCTATCATATTTTCTTAACTCCTGCAAGATTTTGGATTAATGTACAGCGATCAAACTCCTAGCCCTATGCTCTAGGCAGAAACTAGAGTGCTAGCCTGAGCACAGTTTGACCTTAAATTACTTTTCCGCTCTTTTACATTCTTAATTTGTTTTAGAACAGCAAATTAGGCACCCTAAAAGTCAAATTATAGTTCCAATAAGAATGCAGTGGGAAAGAAATGAAATGGGAGAAAATGTGGGGTTTTTTAGCCATTCATTAAAATTGTTATTGTTTGGTCAGGAAAAAGTTTTAGCGAATCGTTTTTTATTTTGTAATTTATTTCTGGTTTAACTGTAATTTTCTTAGAAATATTATTTTTCATAAAATGTTGCTAAATTAGATAAAAATGTTATAAAACTTCCTTAAACACAGAAATAGTTCAGCAATTAGGAAACAAGACAGAAATATGACACAGGCCATTTCTTATCCTGTTGTTCAAACTTTCTGAATAAGAAGCATGGGATGATCAAGTCTTGATTTACTGGCTTAATTTAACAAATTATATAAAGAATTACATATTAAGAAAGCGACAGAAAACTGCTGTTAAATTCCCTAAACATCTAGTGAATAATTATGTGCATGCAAGACTAAATAAGATTTTTTTGTAGCTCAGAATGTACACTAGAGATCTATGAATAACTTGTGATATGGAGTGGTATGGAGTTGTATTTTTCTTCAGAATGCAAGAACTAACGGACACAATGAAATAATTAATAGCAGATTCAACACAAAATAAAGTAGAATCCATCTTGGTACAATTTTTAATGAAATGGTGAAGCTCTTTGCCAAAAGATCTTTTTGATGCCAATAGTGTATTTTTTTCTTCAAAATAGTTTTAGACTTATTTAATGAAGAGGATGTATTAATCACTACGAAGCATGGTTTGTTGAGTGCAGTTTTAAGGTCATGAATATTGGCTTCCAAACAGAGGGTCGACTAAGAGAAGTCTCAAGCAACAATTGGCCTTGCTCTTATGTTTGTCTTATGTTATATGTTGTAAACACATGATACAACATTAAGTCAGACACAAAGCACTGAACTAGATGGAATATTTTTTGATTTATTGTGGATCTTCTTTAACACAATCTATAGGATGATTCTCACTAAAAGATAGGCTTTTATGCTCCCAGTCTGTTTTCTGCATTCGGGTCTGTAACGTAGATTACTGAATTCCTGAAATTATTCGTAATAAGAATAACTGATACAGAGTAACGCTGTAAGTGACCTTTGTATATGGGATTACATACAGGATAGTCCCTGTCTGTCTCTTTTTGTCTTCTCTCTCTCTCAATTACCACTCCCCTTCCCTTCCTTGAATACCATTAATATTAATTGAAGAGAAAGGATGAGCCATTATTTGCAGTCTCTTCCTCTGTATATCACAAGATTTTCACAAAAATGCTGCTGACAATGTGCTGCAGGGAGACATGGATTTTAATAAGCCGTTACAGCAGGCAGGATTCATTAGCTATTTCTCAAAAGTGGATCACTTGCAGACAATAAATAATATGTTAGGAAAGACTACCAATAATAACAAAAACAGATGGCCAAAATGGAGAAGAGAGAAAATCATGATGGATTATTCTGAAAACTATGAAGAAGTGGAAGTCCCTGGAGCCTGGACTTGTCCTAAGATAGAGCAGGCTATATATAGTATACCACAGGAACAGATCGAAGGAATATGCACCTGTTCATCTCATAAGATAAGAAAGTTACTTTGCTACATACACAAAATAAAGAGAGGGTAATACCACCAGCAGCCCAGGAATGTGATGATGTCATTTGATTGTGTCATTTGACCATATTAATAACTCAACTGGTGAATCTAAGTCTTTAATGTCCCTGATTCTGAAGTGTATTGAGAAACAGAATCTTCCACTGACATTGGCTTTTGTCATAACACTGGAACATCAGTCAGAACTGGGACAGGTACTAGTAATCAAAAATAAAATTACATTTTTAGAAATAAGTAACACTTAATGACACAAAACCAGACTTAAAAATTATTACTATCATTGCATCAACATAAAAAATAATAATTATTCTGCTTAGTTCTTGATGTGTTAAAAATTTAGAGAGAAAAATGATAGTCTTAATTTTTCAAATAAAGGTCAATTCATTTGTAACAAAATAGTCCCTGCTACTGGAAAGCTTGCAACTGTTGACATCAGTAACATTGACATCAGGAGAGAGTTTACCCAAGGAACCCAGGGTTCATCTCCAAGTCAGAGTTCAGTGGCTTACTGAAGTGACTAAGACAGACTAAAGACTTTTGAGTTTATATTTTTACATTTCAGAAAAGATTACCTCTATTTTTAAAGTGCTAGATTCACTGTAATAAATAAAACTATTTTATATGGACTTCAGTAGAACAAATCATATGAAGAAGGTCTTAAAAATGATGGTGACTTAATTGGAAGTGATTTATAGAATCATAGAATCGTAGAATCATAGAATGCTTAGGGTTAGAAGGGACTTTAAAGGTCATCCAGTTCCAATCCCCCTGCCATGGGCAGGCATATCCCACTAGATCAGGCTGCCCAAGGCCCCATCCAACCTGTCCTTGAACACCTCCAGGGATGGGGCAGCCACAAGTTTACCCGTGTCCACTGCTGCGATTACCCCATCATAGAAAGCCACTAAATTTGTAGACGAGATTTTCCTCTGGTGAAGCCATGCTGGCTGCCATTAATCACCTCCATGTTCTCCATGTGCTTTAGCATGGCTTGTAGGAGGATCTGTTCTATGATCCCTCAGCAGAAAATTAAGAATCCCTCAGCAGAAAACCAAGAATTACTTCCCTGCCCCTTGCTGTCTTTGTTGAATAGATAGCAATAACCTGAACATAAAGCTTTTCTTCACATCATCTGGCATCGTTTGGTCCTCACTGAACTTTTCTCACATCTGCATATTTAAAATTTCCCATCATGTAAGAACATATTTATGGTACACAATATGATGTAGAGAGATCGGATATTTCTAAATCATTCAGCTTAAGTACTGGAAACTGTCTAAACATATTAGCAAGTCAATGTTTCAATAAGAATTTTTTTCAAGAATTTAGAATAAGTAAATACAGTCTGATTTATTAATTTCTGTATGATATGATCAATTAAATTTTATGAAGCCAAGAATAGTTAGTACGCATCAATAATTCAAGCACTGCTAAATAAATGAGACAATGAGGTTTGAATATCTGGCCTAAAATGCAAAATGCACTAGATATCAGACTTCAATATTTTATTTTTGTTGACCAACAGACTTGGGGAAAAAAACATGCCCTTTTTTTTACTAGACTCTAAATGCAGATGAATTAGGTAAAAATAAGTTAATATAAAATGAATTAATATAAAATAGACAATTTCTCCAAGATTTGCAAATGCAGCTCTAAATAGCCAACAGATTTGGATGTGTAAAATCAAATTTCAGTAGCACTTGTATTTTGGAGTGTTATCCACTGCAAATCAGTCATACAAGCCTTTCCAATGACAGAGTATTAAGCACTTGGTTTAAAGTTCACATCATTAGAAACATATGTTGCAATCAGACATTTCCAGTTCATGAAAATACATATAATTAAAGAGAGAAAAAAATATATTTGTCAGGTGCCAGATGTGCTATTTTCTTATATAGTACATATTGTAGGCAGGAAGAAAAGGATAAAAAGTTATTTTGTCTTTCTACAAACTCTCACTTTTAAAGAGTTTTGGAAGCAGTTGTCTTCATAACAATAATCACCTCAGACCTGCAGGAATATACAGTTCTCTGTCCTCTAGTGATTTGCCTTATTATACTTTAAGTGCTAGGCAAAATCATCTTTGCTGTTACTTTTGCAAAGCGCTTGCATAAGTGATTGTGGCGATGAAGAATTGTGGCTGGCACAGTCCCCTCACCAAGGAGAAATATGTTTCACTGCAGACTAGATAGGCACAAAGGAAGAGTAGTATATTCAGCAACATCAGACACAGAGCACTCATCTGTCTCGTCATAAGCAAAGTGAACTCTATTTACTATGAAGGAGGGCACATTTTGAGATATAACTGGACCCTTAAAAAGGTGACCTCACTGATTTGAAACGCAAAGTCATTATGCACTCCTGATTTTCTTGTGAATGTATCGCGTAAGCTTTCACTTTGGAAATACAAGATGCTTCATCCTCCTCGATTTCAACAATTTTCCAAATCTGGTGATGTTTTCACAACACCTCATTTACTTTCCCATCTTTGTGTTCATAGGTTTCATATTAATTTTAGACTTTAAATTAATTATTGCCTGAAGGATACAGATGGTGCCTTTAACTATGGGTTTTCCTTGAAACCTTAGTAAAGATTTCAATGAAATAACTTGAGAATAGACTCAGTTATTAATTTGCAGCCTGAAAGGACTTCATATTGGTTTCCATCTCTTTGCAGCCTTTTTTTACCATCAGGCTGAGTGTGGAAATATCACTATCAGTGGTTAACACAGACATCCTATTACGCCCACATTTAGTCACACGCTGCCATCTCCTCCATACAGCAGACCAGAGGTGAAAAACACAGCTAAAAAGGAAATGCTTAACAACATTTGGAGACATTCAAACCTCCTCAGAACTTGAAATAATTCCCATAAAAGGACATTCGAAGTTTGAACACCAACTTAGACAGTTAAATACGCACATCAGTGTCTCACCTAAGGAGAAGGAGGGTTAAGCTTTGCTTCATAAAAGAAATGGTTATTTACCCTGGGAATCCAAAAGCTGAAGGGGACATGATGCATTTCATGCTGATGCAAATCAAATATGACAAAACAGAATTTCATCATATTCTAGACGAATAAAAAGGAGAAAAAAAGAAAAGGCTTTTTGCCTTTCTTTCTTGAAAAAGAAATGTCCTGTGTTAAAATTTTGCTCTATAAATAATTTCTCTGTAAAATTATGTGTGCTTCAAAACATGGGCTCATAAAAGCACATTCAGCTGTAAATTCAGTGCTACTCTCCTAAATAAGAATTCACAGGAGAGTATCATGGGATTTACTAGATAAAATAGGTCCAACATTTTGGAAAGACAATATCTACAAAAAAGAAAATCCCAACAAAAAGCAGTTTCCTGATGATAAAAATTTCTTGAAGACATTTAACTTTGGTGCTAGAGGAATAAGTTCATGATAGTCTGTGTTAATTTAGGAACAGCATCTGAAAGCCATTAGAAGCCATGTGAACTGCTAAGGAAATGCTCTTTCCCTCCCTTACCCTAATATTATTTTGACTAGAATAGGCTGTGGATGTGCAGTGGTCTCTGGGTATAAACTCATTGTGATAAGTGATTTTGTAGTGAATAGATAGGTTTACAGTAGTGCTTACATACAATGTTTGCCTTCAATGTTTCAATGAGCTAATTTTCCCGCTGCCTAAACTAAGATGATTTTGTACACAGCTGACAAATAATATTATATAAACTGATTTGTCTCCTGATGGAAGAAAGAAATTAAGAAATTGAAACACATGAGCCTGCTGGAAATATACCTTCAGACTTGCTACTGGTTGGGCCTGGGGACGTGGAGCTGCAGCAGCCTCACGACTCTTGGGCTGAAGGGTCCCACACGATATGTTTTACCCAAAAGATATACTAATTGTTTATATATGCATGTATTACAAATCAAAAAGTTTAATTTGGTTCAATATGGCATTCAGGTGAGTGGTGGGTGGAAGAAATTTTATTTGGAGGAAAGAAAGAAGATCAATCAACACATTTGTGGTTCTTCTGCCTAAGCAAATCAATGAGTGTTGTGATCCCACTCCTCATTTCTAGAACTCTTTTTAAAGCATAGGTCTGTGCTCTAGGGTAAGTTCTGGGAATTGCATCTTGTGCAATCTCTAAACAGTCCTACCCTGTGTTCCAGTATGTGTCCCACCCACCCCCAGGCTTTGAAGGTGATTTGGAGAGCTGCTCTTGATGACTTATAGCGATGGGTTTCACACCTGGGACTTGAGGCTCTCCTGGGACAGCCCTGGAAAGGGGCTAGACAGAATATTTTCTTCTCTGGAGTCCTTAGTTTGGATTTCTGTCACTGTTTCTTGTGATGGGCCTGGGAGTATTCTAGTACAGTATTATCTGGGCTAACCCCGGCCCTCCTTCATCTCCCTGTGCTCCTTTGTGTGTGCGCGCAGATGAGCTTTTATCACAAAGCTTAACAATATTTTCCTTTGACTGTCATGACTCTGGCATAAGAAAATTGCTTTCTTTTCCTGTCTATGGGAATTTAAACCTAATTTGTGAAATTTCTAATATTCTTTTCCAAGTAGTAGTCAGAGGTTTTTTTTTTTTTTTGTGAGGCATTTTTGATTGTTTCTTTGGTAGATAGGGAAGTCAACTGGGCTTTTTCACCTCAGATATATGTTGCTAGCAAATTCTGGAAGAGTCAGCAATTCTCTATATTCATTTCCATTACTTTTTTATCTCTCATTTATTTTTCAGCCAAACTAATTTCATAAATTTAACATGAATTCATTAAGATTTTGGGCTGCTCCAGAATTACCTCTTTCATTGAATCATTTATTCATTGAAAAACAAACAAATAAAACCTGCCAAGTTTTATTTAGTAGTGTAAACCTGACAAGTTTTTTTTGGTAACCTTAAGACAGGATTTTAAAAAAACACTCTGCACTCTAAAGGTCATTGTATACCTAGTTAGCTTTTATATGAGTTAGACTTCAGGGTTTTAATGAAGGTGAAATTATATTTTTCTTTTCAATTGATATTATAGAGTGAAAACATAACTAACCAAAATATTTTTGTAGCATAGTACAAGGTTTACCAGCCATAATCTTTCTCTTATTAGGTATGAAATAAGGCCTTTCATGTTATGAAAAATTATTGAATGGCTCTGAAGTGAAAGATTATGCCCATAATCCCTCCAAATTCCAGAAAAGCATTTAATCATATGCAGGACTCCATTTGTTTCCAGAAAGGTTAACATTAACCTAATTTCCTCATAACATTAAGTGTCCCATTAAACCTTACACATATTTTACATTAGACATGCTTAAATGTTAAGCTGTACAGAAACGAGATACTGGGACAAAGTCTTAACTTTGTAGTTTTAATTATCTTATTAAAAGCCTACAGTCAAAGCAGATTTGGGAAGTGGGGTACATAACTTTACCTAGTCGTGATTTAATTAACCTCTTTCATACCGTTTATTTTAATATGAACTATTCTGTTTAATTAAGATACTGCCTGGTAAATTTCTGCAGGAAGATTTGCTAGCAGTAAACTAGCAATACCATGCAAATATTTTGAAGTAAAGTGAAGATCAGGATGTGATTCAGTAACACAACAAAATTGTTAAAATTTAAATACTTAAATTTCTTATTTGCAAGGTTTTAGTGTGCTAGTATAAAGGATTAATGAATGGAAGTATTTACATCTTATACTTTAAGATAAACCAATTTTCACAGGATACAGTAGAATAAATTATTAATCTATACTTAAATAACTCATGAAAATATTTCAATGTATCTATTTTTTCTGTCTCTCCATGTATGTAAGTATAGAAATGACAGCATGCAATAAAATAAGTCTATTATTACTTCTAAATTTTCTTTATTTCAGTTTAAATTATAAGTTTAAAATAAGTTCAAAACAAATTAATATTTGATTCTATACTGAAGGACATTTTTTATAGTAACTGAAGAAAATTTCATAACAAATATGAAAGAAGGTGGCATTAGACAGATTATGTTGTTTGTGTGTAGTAAAGAACACATTCATCCTCTTGGAGTCTGATAGTTCTTATGCTTACCTTCATTTCTGGTGAGGATTTCTTATAACTCCCAAGGAATTACCCTAAGAAAACAAGGTTGAGAACGGACAGGGGATCACTGGCCACTTGTTAGTCAGGTCTGGAACTGAAGACTAATATTTCAAATTTATATTAAAATTGTGTTTCATGGTTGAACTGGGATTGTATTCTAAAGTATTTTTAATAGTTCATTGTCATTTACTGGGTCTTTCCAATGTAAAATCAATGAAAGAAACTCTCCTTTGAAACCAAAGCACTCATAACCGAATTCAAGAACCAACAGAAGGAAAGATAAGAGCTGAGAAATTTCTGATATTCGTGTTTTTGCTGGATTGTCTTCTGTTTTTATCGATGGGCAGTGACATGCATTTGTTCCCAGGCATTACTGTGTGTCCTTGGCAATTGTAGTTATGGAAAAATGTCAGGAGAGCACAGGGGGCTGTAATCACCGTAGTACTTGTTATCTACCAGAATCAACTGAATAACACTCCCAAGATAAAAATGTTCTTAGGCCAGATGTATACCAGAGGTGAAATCAGTACCTGGGTTGCTTTAGGTTTGTGGTTTTTTTGTTTGTGCTTTTTTTTTAATTATTCTATCCTATCTCACTCAATTTTTCCTGCCCATTCTGTTAAAATTATCAGTTACTATAGACAAAAGGGTTAGAACAGAATTTCTTGGGTAAGTCTTCTATTAGGCATCAAGTTTGGTGCACTGTCTGTTCTGTTCCACTGAAGAAAAACACACTGATTAACCCTGACATCTCTGCTTAAATGCAAGAAAATTCTATTCTACATTAGTGTTATTTCATTAGAACATGTTTCTTTTTTTGTGTGTGTTGGTTGTTCTTTTCAATAGTCCCTATAGGGTACTTTTTTGCAAATTGAACACACCTAAATAAACCTATGTTTGTGTGCCTATTTTAGTTGATTGTATCTCTCTTGCTACAAATATATGCATTAGATGGAGAACTCATTTGTTATTCTTGCTTTCAGTCTTTCACACGCAGAAGTCAACTCTTTGTTCATAATATGCTCACAGCAGAACTCAGGGATAACCTCTCACTCTTATGAAAGCCTACTGAACAACATTTCTGAACTACAGCGGACGTGCTGTGTTCTCTCTCTCAGGGTTAAATGTAACAAAATTGCTGGCTTTGTCATTCTCCTATTATTCAGTTCAGGCAAGCATTTTAAAATATGTCAACAGAGGTTTATAGATTAGATGACACATAAGGAATTGAATCGATCCAGTAGCGCTAGTAGTTTAAAAATACATAAAGTACACTTCTGTTATAACTAGTTAGTCCAAAATATTGTGATGTAGGCAAGGAATTTTTAAACTGCTTTGATTGTCCGTACTGACAATATTAATTGTAAACTCCTGTGATAATATTAAATTAACTTTTATTAATCCTACTTACAAAGTTTTCTGCAGAGAGGAGAGATCAAGAGGTTAATTTATTGGAGAAACTCCCACTAGTCGTTAGTAAAATGTGTAAGTTAGTACAATTCCAGACATATATCAGATTTCTATATAAAACTATCCCTTAGAGTTTGCTAGTCTAACTTCTGCTCCCATGGAAGACCTTTTGAGTTTTTGTCTTTATGCTGTAACAAAATATGCTTAACTCATCTCAAAGGCCTCAACACATACTACAGAAGGTCTATAAGAATGATGGCGACAAACTTCTGTACATCAAAACCCAATTGAATTCAGTTTGGCTTTTGTAGGTAAGGACTATAATTTAGAATTGCAGCAATAAAGATTACAAATTGTAACTGATGCCAGAATGTTAACAAAGTGTAGTATTCATCCACTGTGTGCTAGAATATAACGTATTTTATGTACAAATCTTGATGCTTTGTCCATAAAGAATTTCATTCTTAAATGAATAAATATGATAAGATTTTTAATAACTCTAATTAGATCTTATATCTGTATTACTGTAACTTACTTCTACTAACAGGTAATTCCAGGAATTACTTAGCAGAAAAGGCTGTTTCTGCAAGACTGAAATGCTCGATGAAAGTATAGCATGGGAATAATGAGTATATTTTTTAATATGAATAATCCAACAACTTTTTTTCAAATTCATTAGAGTAACATGAAAAGACTTCACATTAACATGCATAAAACTATATTTGTGTGAGTTGATTTCATTTGCATTGTGGACCTCCTACACTGTCACCATTCTTCTGCAACCAAAGTAACCATTCCCCTGTACAGCTGAACCACACTAGATGTATGCAGCAAAAAGGTGAACTTACTCAAGCAAACACTTCAGATCATATCAATAATTCAGAAATAGCTGGTTTTATTTTGGAATGTGGACAAACTAAGCTTTGAAAATATATAAATATTCTTTTTTTCTTCCCCTCTCATTTGAGAAGCTGGAGGATGTCCCAGATTTGCTCCCTTGCTAGTAAAAAGCAAGAACTAAAATATCAAAACCTTCTGCAGTGGACATTTAAAATCCTGTTTGGCTTTGCAAATTTTAAGCACTCATTACGTTAAGAATTTGTATTAATGGCACTACACTGCCCTACTTCCTTCTATTAAGACAGGATAACTGATTCTCAGAACAACCAGTTTGTATTTCAGCAGTTCTTAGAGACTAGGACTCCATCGGGCTTCATACTACTTGTTTGCAAAAAAATAGCTTGTAACCCATGAGAAGGCAAAGAGAAAATGGTCAAAGAACAAACAAAAAAAAGATACAGTATATACTCTTTCTATACAGAAGCACCTGGAGCTTAAGTGATAACACCTTCAAACACTTTAAATGACATATTGCCAAAGAATACTCCTACCTGTATCCCTGCAGTTAGATCTGGACTCTTCTGCCTTTACCAAGATCTGAGTAACTCTTACGACTATGCCAATATGCATTGTATTTCAGCGTATTTTCCTCAGCAGAATATATCTGCATGAAGGCACTAGCACACTTTGAGGATGGCTCTGTTTAGTCAACTTAGAATGTGTGTAGGGGAAGCTCGGTCAACTTGTATCCATCTCTGCAGACACACACCCCAGTCTCCAAGGAACTAATTCCTATTGCACCATATCGTTGTGGATTGTTAACTTTCTATCTAGCCTGTCCATCCATAAATTCAGACTAGCTCCTGGTTAATAATAATTTACATTCAGTCAAAAGCACTTTAAAAGAGAAATATTCTAGCTAATCTGCTAAATTATTTTGAATTTCAACACATTTTTCACTTTGAGTCTCTTTCTGCAAGGCCAGTTAAATGGAAACAAAATAAATTCACACTCACAGATAAATTCTCATTGATTTATGGCTCAAATTCATTTGAACAGCTCACCCAACAACATAAACTTCAGAGATGAGGTTTTCGTACGTGTAATCAATTTTGGCCCACTTACAGTAATCCACGTCCAAGTGAGAAAACAAATTGCAAACACCTAAAAAAACCCAAGCACAGTTAAAAGGCAAATTACTAGTCTTCATGCAGTACTAAGTAGTACAACAACAGGTAAGTCACAGATCATAGAAGGAAAATAATAAACACAATATCTGATGAAATGACTCCTGGGCAAATATCTCCTACACTGCACACACCATCATCTCCTTTCCATCAATGAGTGATTACTGGCAGAAGATAATCCCTCCATACTATAATAATCAGTCGTATATTGAGAAGAATGAGGCCAACATCCTGTGGAAAATGGAAACAGAATAATAGATCACCACAAACATAATTTTACTGGTGCTATTCACATGTGCAAAATGCTGCACGTATAAATATACAAGCTTATATGAAACCTTTGACATACATGCATTTGGAAAAACACCCAATCCATTCTATTTTAAAAAGGAATTCTGCTGTTCTATTTGTACAAAACCACATTTATGCACAAAATGTTAAAGAAGCTCTTCCAACACAGTCAAGAATGTCCTATTTATTTATTAGATTACTAATGTAATGGGAAAGGGACAGAATTATATTATACTTAAAAGAAATATCACAGCCCCAAAATAACAACTAAATGACAAGCAGCAGTGAGGGAAACACAGACTATATTTAAAAACAGGGGTAAAAGAGCACAGAAAAATTACAAAGAAGCAGCTTCCCCACCCCTCTTTGCATCATGAAGTGTATAACATTGCAGTATTAGCAGAAATGTTTCACTATATTAAAAAAAAACACTTCTCAATGTAGGCATATAGAGTTGTAATACCTCTCAAAAAACTTGCAAACTCAAGGTTAGCAAAATTTGAACCATTCCAAGTACAACAAAAGTGATGTCTGTTCAAAGAAACTGAACCCAATTGACCTCAGGACCTCAGGGACATCTGAAGCTGCTGTGTGTCTCTGTTCAAGATGCACCCGTTAAGAAGGCTGAGCGTATTTCCCCAGCACACACTTATGGGTAGACATGTTTCACCATCTGCAGATAAACAGAGGCAGAAGAGCAATGCCTTTAGATGCTCCAGATATACACAAACCACACTCATCTAAATGGCACAGATGCCCTGATCTCAAGGCTGGCCCGGACCTGGTCCATCTAGTGTCCAGCTCCAAGACCAGACAAACAGAATACTTGCCACTTAGTCTGACTTGAGTTTGCTAGCATGTCACACACAGAGAAAATAGTCTGAACACTCATACTGTTCTCCCTATGGATGGAAACAGGAACAGAATTTACCAAGAAGCAAGGACAGGTTGTGCCATGATCATGGATGAGACTCATACAAGTGTACCGACCTACAGCTTGTTTACGTGACACTGCTGTTTATAACTGCTCCTCTTCTCCTTTTTTTTAATATCCCTTTTCTGACATTTTATCTTTCTCTCAAACAGCCTAGAATAAGTTTCACACATTCCCATAATCCCCTCAAGCATTGCATAAGACGTTTTACATACTCACCAGATACTTGCTAAATATCTCATAGGAAACAGTGTCAGACTGTCTTCTGTTTCTTTCCTATGTGAATTATTGCTTCAATGTCTATTGCAGTATTTATTTTAGAAGTAACTGGTACATGATTTTTACTGACTTCTATGTGCTTTGTATGCCTTAAAATTTGGTCAAGTTTGCAGTGGGAAATGCATATTTATTTTCTTTTGAGTAAGAATATTGGTCCTGCCGAGTTCAGAACTTCCAAATGTTTGTAACCAGACTTTTCAGCAGCTGACCTGACAATAACTATTTCTAAGACAAGTCATCCTTAATCTATGGAACATTTTGGAAAATGTAATTAAATGTTTGGTGCTTATATATATTACTATCCCTCTTTCATTTGCTAATACAGTAAGAACTACGTGGGGTGTGCAGGGGAATACAATCTAAATATACTCCTTGACACACAGTGGATATTTAGTTAAGGTCCAGAAGAGACAACAAATTCAGTAGAACGCAACAAATAATGTCTACATTGGCAATCCCTAACATATGTTGATTAGATTATTTATACTGTAAAGGGGAATATGCTGGTTTGCCCTAGAGAAGAAAACTGAATCCATGCCTCCCACATTCATGCTGCATACTTCTACCACTGAGCTACTGAAGTAGCATAATAAGTCCTGCTTTCAAATCATTGCTGTTTATTTATACATTTATTTATTGGTTGGAGCACTCTGGGAATGTCAATGGTTTTTGAAAGCAAGAAAGACTGAGAAATATTTAACTCGTGTGGTGAACGAAAGTTCAGGCAGTTCCTGCCTGATGGCATAGTTCCCTCCAAACAGGCACTTGAGGCAAACTAAGAAAACTTTACCTAGAAAAATGAAAGGTTTTTAACTGGTCTGCATTGACCAGAGAGACTCAAATTTACCAGATGGACTCTAGAAGCAGTATAACTGTACTGCTTCCATAGCATTTCATCTGCAGAGCTGAGGGCCTGCAAAGGTGGCTGCTGCTGTTGGGATTTGGCAGGTTAATAGCACCTACTCTTGGTCTTTGTACTGCCCAGATCTTCATGCCTGAGGATAACCTTCACACATATATGCGGTTGGAGAGTCTCCGGACCCATGATCTCTTTGATGCATCTTGACAATAATGGGTCGATGACATAAATTTCATATACAGAAAGATATAAAAGCATTTCATGTAGACCTAAAGTCTGTATAAAGTTTATATGAGTCATTACTCTTAGTCGGATTAAATACCAAACACATGGAGAGATCAGCAAAAGGAAGTGTTTATTACATAGCCTGTGCCTGTTTTTTAGACTTAAATTTCCAGAACTATCATTCTATAGTTGATAGTTCTATGAAACTGGATCCAAAGTAGGGCCTGAAGACTTTTGATACCCCCATAAAATGTAAAAATAATAACATAATCTGTTAAGAGGAATAATAAAATACTTAAAAAGTGCTATTTAAGGTTTAGGTTCATTGAACCAGACATCCCCATACTGCAAGTCCAAATCAAGATTCAGTCTTCACACTTTTTGTAATAACTATATAAAAGCTTGATAATAAGGTATATGCAATTATGAGAAAAAGAAGGAAAAATTGTCTGTATGAGATACACATGTATTGAAACATGATTTTATGAGATTTTGTCTTTATTTAAGTACAGTTTTACATGTACTATGGAAAACATTTGTAATGTCTTTTTCATTTTATTAGCACTAATTTTGCACCTGCATGCTCCAAGTACAAACTCCCATGCATTTTGACAATCCGTGCAAAGATATCAACAATTAAATGCTACATTCAGCTGAGACTACCCTGATGTATTTTTAAAGGTTTAGTACTATCCAATTCAGTAAATGAATTTCAGCTACTATGGTACAACTACTAAAGAATAATCAAAACCTTTTTTCCTACAAATACTTTTGGGTTTGAGCAATGATTAGATTATGTATCTGTCCACTTGAATACTTGAGTTGTCACTCAATGTTCTAAAATATATGGCAATGTATGTATTCCAAGTGTTACATTAATACAAATAATAGATGTTACCTTTTTTAAAATAACAAATAAAGATTAACGATGGAGCGAAATAGATCAGCAACCTTATAGATTCTAAGAAATGCTTGACATTCATAATAAGATTACAAATTATATATATATATTCAAAGTTCGTGTTATTACACTTAAGTGCCTTGTAATATTATTTTAGTTAATCTAGGATCAATTATTTTCTTTCTCACACTTGCTGTTGTGGTGGTTGCTACAGTGTGCAGTTAGGAAAATGAGTTTCTTCAAAAAATAAGTAAGACATGATGTTAATGATGTTGGAAGTGTAGATTTCAAAACTGGGGAACTATTGCTTTTAGTTTCTCTAATATAATGAAGAGCAAAACAATATCTTTGCATAGAAAGAAACAAAAAACACATGAGCAAGCTAAGATCACGTAGTGAAAAGGTAGTATGATAATAAAGGATTAATGACAACACATTTTGGATGGCTGTAAATTATTGCCTGGTGAAGCCAGCACTAAGTTATGTTATTCTAATTACAGACAATAAGTAGAGGTTGCTAAAAAAATATTATTTGCTTTCCTGACATTTTTCAAATTAAATTTTTTTTTTCTGCTTTGGCATTAAAGCAAAGCCTCTCAAATGGTACTGCAAAATGGAAGTATATTTCAAAATATCTGCTTCATCTTGAAAAGGTCAATTTTTTGACGCAAGTCTTTCTCCCCAGAGTGTTTGTTCTTGACCAGAACCTTTACACTGAAAATTTCATCAAAATAAATGCCTCTGGAATGGTTCTGAAAAATATTTTGGCCTCAGCAAAACAACTTGCTCAAATGTGATTTCTCTTTAAGTAGGTAAAGTAGTGAACCCTGGTGTCCTAGTGTTCTGAGGGTCCTTGACTTCTAAACTCGCGCTAATTCACTCCACCATAGTGATTGGGACATGCTTACTAAGAACAAGTGGACAAGGAAGTCTTTGAGGTTTTTTTTTTTTAGTAGCTGGTTAAGACTGATGAGAACTTTTTTGTGTGTGACAAACAGCATGATCACACAAGTAGAAAAACTGGGGAAAAAATATCTGTGAAGAATATTCTTATTTCATCATTAGCAAACCCAATATTACACTTTAGTGTAGTACAATTTCACTAATTATTATTACATTTACACTTAAATTAATCTTGCAAAAGCACTGAAGAAAACTCTGAGTGGTGTAATCTGCCAGAGAAAACTCTGGCAGGCGTAATAAACACTCACTGTACAGTTATGGGAAAAGTATTTGTATTTTTGTACTGCTCAAAGGATTGATACCTCTTTGCATTTTGAGGATAGGGTTTGTCTCCCTGAAGAAAGCAGTGTAGTGCAACATAGACATATCTATATATTTCATCCTGTCTCATGGGGACTTTCTTATCAGTGGCTGATCATGTTTGAACACCAGGCTCTAGATGATATCAGAATTATGGCTTAATGTCTTTACCAAATCTATGCCACACTGGCATGATATATACTGCATATATACATTGCTTAAATTATGCAAAACCACAAAACTTTCCCTGACTGTATTTAAAATACAGCTGTGGCTAATCAACATTTCTGTGATGCAAGTTTTAATGCTTTACTTAGTCAGACAAATCTCTCTTGCTCTAGCAAAACTTCTGTATGGCACTTTTCTTAGCTCCTCAACAAACTTACTTGTAAAAACAGAAATGATGAAAAAGAACATTAAACAAAAAATCAGTGACTTGTGGTAAGGACAGCCAGGTGGTTACACAATACATACTTGAACCAAGGTGCCTGGTTTTTAGTAAACAGCCCAAAAGAATTCTCTGAAGGCTTTTGTGACATCAGTAAAACAATTATCAAACAAGAGAGACAAGGATGCTGTGCAATCCAGAAGCTAGAGGGAGATGAAAGACACTGGGGACTTGGGAAAACAAAGTTTGTACCTTTGCTTCAATGAATACTCCATAATTTTTATGTAATAGAACAGCTCTGAATGAAGACTAAGGGAATTTTGCTATGAATGTCTACATACCACAAAAAATGTTGGTGGATAGGTTATTCCAACGGCAAGGAAGAGATAAGAATACACATCTTTCACATCCTAGATTATTGCTCCATAAACCATGCTCTTGCCTATTCTGAGAGAAGAATCTTTTTCCTTAGAGAATAGTTCCTGGCTCACCTAGGAAATAATTTCAAAATATTTTGTGGGATAGAAAGAAACATTTTCACCTGGTTTTATATATATAAACACACAGAGTCATGTCACTTGTGACATGTGAAATATCAGCCTGTATATCCTCTAGCTGAAAGCAGACACATCTTGGATGTAGCCACTAAGAAGAGGGTGATCTTATTAAATTTGTCACATCCAGAGCCCTGTGTTTCAGCTATATTTAGCACAGTATCACTTATGTAGGCTTTATATATAGGAAAGAAATCTGTTTTTCTCTTGCTTATTTTCAGCACCACATGCCATGCACCAGCAAACTAACACTTCATACAGGTGTTTTGTTTTATTGGGCCAGATGATGAAACAGCAGCGTTCAATAGAAATTGAGAAGAGTGGTGCATATCTTACATCCAGCCCAGTAATAAGCAAATCCCGGAGTGCTCCCTGAGCTCAGCTTCTCATGTGTTCATTTTCAGCAGATCTGAGGCACTGCAAGCTGACAGGTGAAATCATTTGCCTCATAGATCATGAATAGAGCTACAGTAAGGTGAATTGTATGCAAAATAGCAGACTGCAAAATAAACAACACATGACATACTGAAGCAATGAGAATTTTGCATTAGATTAAGGAACTCACTGAGAAAAAATACAGCAGATGCACTACAGAATATAACAGGAGATATGATAAACTAATCTCAGATGAACAGTGAATACATTGAAGCTGTGATGTATAATAGAAGACGACTGCTAATTCCAGGAGGTCAGTGATTCCTGAAAGTAATCCTTTTAAAGAATTGTCAGTCTAGCCTGTTGTGTTAACATTTATTCATAGCCATTTTGTCAGCTGCTGGAAGCATAGTGAGATATCCTTAATCGTATCTATCTCTTGTACAGGAGTGGAAGAGATGGTGAAACACTAATAGAACATTTAAGACTAGAATTCCAAGACCTGATTCAGCAAAGCATTCATATATTCTATTTTGTCACTCACACAACCAATTTTCTATAAGCTGGTGTGTTTAGTTGTAATTATACGGAAAGATTAGTTGACTACAGTTCTATCAGAATAAAGCATTAATTTGCTGAATGTAGAGTAAATCCAGAAGTGGGGCAATCTAATTTTCCTGGACTGAAGCATAAGACAACATTTTGGAGCTGTATTTAAGAACTGCTGAAGAAAAAGGACAATGTCTCTCACCTGTGTATTCTCTGGGAAAACATGCAGCTACTTCTTCTACGTGTGCTACTACTACAGTGGTGCTGGGTCCCACAGCTACAGAGAGGCAACTGTGTGTGCATCTGTTGCTCATGTTCAACACGTTATCTGCATGGCAGGAGCAATACTGCCTGCATACCACTTACCACTTTTCTGGGTTTTTTTTGTTTTTTGTTTGTTTTTGTTTAGCCTATCTTTTATCTGAGAAAACTGAGACCTTAAGTCACCATGAAAAAAACATAGAAGCTAGAGTCTTTTTTTCTAAATGTAGCGTTGGAAGATGCCTACATTCCTGTTGAAGCTGGTGGAAGTAGATGTCCTTAAAAGATCAGGATAAACATTTCTCCCTTCTTCCCAATCCTTCTTTGAGTTAGTAATCAGACAACCAACCAAATGCAGCCTGGTCATAAGCCTGAGAACTGTGAGTAGAGACACTGGGCTAAATCCTGAACACTGGAGAAACTTCTCTGAGGTAGACAAGAGGGACACACAACACTCTGCACCACTGTGCAGTGAGGCCCCACCATGGGGATGGGGCCAGGCTGGAGCAGCAGCTCTGAAGAGAAAGCTCAGGATGTGGAGGCAAGAGGAAGCATCGAGGTGTGCCTTCAGTTCCTGGACCTTTGCTCTTCCAGGTTAGGGTATCTTTCAGGCCAGAGCCCCCCAGCAACAGAGCCATGGCTGGGCTCGCATGCTGACTGCCATCACAGCAGCCTGCAGATATCATCAGCCGTGTGGATTGTACAAGTTCTTTATAAACCAATAAGATTCCGTTTAGAGCAATGGAGTCCTCTTTCATGAGGATGTATCCTTGGCTATATTAAGGATAACCAACTTTTGTCAGTCTATCGTTAATTTCTAGAAATGTTTTGCAACTGGATAATTAAGCAATTAAATGCAACCTTCCACTTTTAAATAATACTAATGTTGTGACACAAACCTATAAAAACATGAAATTAGAAGACAAGGGTTGCAATAGGTCCTTTATTCACATTAATATGAAAAACCTACAACCACATGAAATAAAGAAGTATTGACAATTTTAAAGCCATTTTCCTCTAGATAAACTGCTCCTTTTTCCTCCATTATTAGTACCTGGAGGCTTTTACTAAGTAAAACATTATTTGCTTGCTCAAAAAACTCACAAAAGTTTTTTCCCCCTTTTTAATAACTGATGGCTTCCCTCCTCTCTCCTCATTTATTCCAGATGACACAATGATCTCAAAATGTAGAGGACACTGATATTGCAGATTTGTTCTCATTTAAGGGATTTTCCTCTGCATATGTATTTCTTTGATGAACAGTAGGGTGTCTAAGATAAGAAAAAACAGATTGATAAACCAAGTCATAGTAATTTATGAAACCTAGATTAGCTCAATAAGCATAAGGGCAGGTATGCAGAAGTCTTTACCCAGTGTGCTGGGATAATTTCTCTCTGAACCCTGTGCCTATCTTTGAAATGATGGCAGGCTGACACCTCAAAATTTCTAGTGAATTTGAGGGAGGGAGTTAGAGGTAATGTTTTTAGTTTCTAAATAACTTTGCAGCATGCTGCCCATTGGTAGTAATAGAAACGACAGTCATTTTGCAAACACTTTACGTGTATTGCAGTTGACTTAAAGCCTAAAATTGGATATAGGAGCAGTTTTTACAAGGCATTTTGGAAACACTTAAAGAGTCCCTTTTTCAAAAGTTTTGCTGTCCAAGTAAATGATTTAAACAACACATGTCAGAGGAAATGAAAGCGTAAACTATTCATTCTCATACAGCTTTTATAATTTCACTGATGTCAAAAAAACATGACGTCCCCCTGTCCAAAGCACTGCTAAGACTCCAAATGAAAAATTATGTTTTCATTTGGCAATTATACTTCAAATGAGATATAGACCAACTAAGTGAGTCAGGAGGACAATAGTGAACAATTATCAAGGAAAGCTTAAAATGTTGTTTAGCCTCAAGAATGAAGGAAAAGTGAAATTGTATCAGGCTTCAAGTGAAAGATTTCCATGAAAACAAAGAAGGAAATCATTTGTTTTCCATGGCTTCTTGAAGCCCTTTTCAGTTCTGCTGCTCTGTCGTCTTTGTAAACTTCATCATGGCACTCAGGTCTTCCCAGTGCCAGCCCTATTGAGTGTCAGTCTATCAAATCATACTGTCTTTCTTTTGAAGGCCTCTGTGAAATGACAGGAAAAGCTCTATTCATCTTATAGCATCTGGATAATTCAAATCATATTATTTGAGAATATAGAAGCAGAGAAGGCATCTAGTGTCAGTTCAGTGCCTTTCTACCACAAGCACCATAATATATAAATTCTACCTGAAAAGTTGTCTCTGAACTGAAGGAAGTATTCACAAATTTTTTTCTTTGCAAAACTACATGGGATGATGCACTCAAAATTTTACTGTTATCAAAATCTGCCAGTAAAGCAGTAAGATTTAGAAGTAAGTATTAACTTTTTTCTTTTTTAAACTTCTGAACTCATTCATGGTCAGCTTATATTTGGTATTACTTTTCATTGCAATAAATGTTCTATGACTGTCATGACTCTGTGTGTGATGGCAATATTTGTACCCATTATTAACCTTTTTATTTCCACTGCCTAGACAAAACAATCTCTTTAATTTCCTCTTGTGCCATAAGCTTTCTTTTTTCTCTGTCCTGCTGTGCTCTCATTCCATGTTTGTCAAGGCAGGCCATTGTCCTGGAGGAAGCCCAGTGCTGGTTGATCATGGACAACACTGTGCAAGACCAAAGCTTGCTAACGTAGCTGGACTAGTCTCAATGCTATTGCCACTATCTTTACATTTGTACAGTAGGTAAGTGAGAAGAAATCTCTCTGGTCATAGCTACAAAGAACTGAAAAGGAATAGGAGATTGTCTTGTGTGGTTAAATGCCTTGCTACCACCCTGAAAGAGGAAATTTAGAAAACCTTAGCGGTTCTGTGCCACTGAAACCTCTGCTGGTCATAAATGTTTTGGTGATCTCAGTGAGCTGCTTGGATGCATACAAAAATGAATGAATGAACAGAATTACAATAAAATAAGATGACAAACCCTACTATATTAACTAATTAATGGCACCTTATTAGAAATAATTTCCTTCATCTGACTTCCATATGAGAACCAAGTTAGGCTGACCTTTTGCTCACAAAGCTGAGACAAAATTTGGACAATAGATTTTTTGGAAAATAAATCAAGTTTGGATATTAACATAGATATTGTAGTTATCACACAAGATGCAACAAATTTATAATATTCTATGAGGCCTGAATAGAAGAAGTCCATGTATCTTTACAATGAAAGATGAAAATATAGAAAAATTATTTTATCTATGCAACATGATAGCAAAATTAACAGACTATTGAAGAAGACGGTTGCAAAAGCCATATGAGTTAATCATAGCTTAAAAATTAAAATATAGAAAAAGTAAAGTAGCCAAAGCTAGAATGAGCCTTAAAATTGGAATGTATTGAAATAGAGTGATCTGTGATTATGATGAATGTTGGGAGAAGCACTGTTATAGTTGACATTAACATAGAAAAGGCAGTCAAGTCATTTAGAGTTTTAAATGGAAGCAATTTAAATCAATAAGTATCCGCTTGCTTTTTTTAAACTCGTAAAAATGTTTTCCTTTTCCACAGAGAAATTGTTACTGTGATATATAAATCTCTTTGAATATATTGAGGAACTGTAAAAAAGTCTACCAATCTGAGTATTCACTTGATTTCTTTTCCCAAAAAACAGTGCTGGGTAAGACAATATGAAGGCTGTATCTCAGAAAATACATGTGAATAAGTCCAACTGTGAAGATGACATTAAAAACAAAAATTTACTTCTGATATTTTGGCTGAACAGTCTTTTGAATTATGCCACTATTCAAATTTCAGCTGCACTAATTTAAACTTAGAGCAGTGTGTGGAATATAGTCTCTGATACATCATACCTCTATGGCTGATACTTTACAGCACCACTTTATGATCCATACTATTTCCTTCCATTCAAATCAATAGGTGGTCTGGGAGATGACCTTGTAGTGACCTGGCTGTATGGTCTATTCATTAGGAAGATCAGAAGATTGCAAATAAGGAGGTATGGCTAAGGGTAAAAATGACAATGAAACACAAAAATCTATCCTTTTTATTCTTAACTCATGTATAAATTTGCCTTTAAGTGTATGCCAGGTCTATGATACATATTTAGGGCTTTTGTGAATTTATGTCCTAAAAAGACAGTACAGTGGCATTAATCTGTAGACTCTGTGGAGAAAAATCTAAGAAATATCTAATCCCTTCACCATCAGAAAATTATATTTTTTAATTAAAAAAAATGGGCAGCATTAAAAACAGATGTGTAAATCTTTGATTATGGGCCATAACCACTGAAAAAAAAATTACTAAGTTTGTAAGGTAGCTTAATAGGAAATATGCGAATATTTTAATTTTTAATGTTCTCTTTCTAGCAGTTATTAATTGATACTATTTAGAATTTACAGTCACTCAAAACTAGGTCAAAAAGGAAAAAAGTGGGGGTTTCTTACTCATAACCATATTTAATATTCATACATAATTCCATGTCTGTTTATACTCTGTCTAGTCAAGTGAACATTTCTTCTTAAGCATGATTTTGTTTATCTTGTATTGTGTATAGAGTTATAGGACCAGGTTACACATAAAAAGTCAGAGACTTAACAGAAATCAGCCATGTGAAGAATTTGTTTCCCTCAATGGGGCCTTTAAAATCAGTTAGTTGATTATTTGTCATGTTTTATGAATTATTCATAATATAATTATTAACAACCAAATATAGACCATTCTGAATCTAGATCAATATTACACAATTCATTAACTGGTCCATCAATGCAATACAAATTTATGGCTGGAAATCTATCTTGTAAAAACATCAAAGTTTTGGAATTCAACTTTAGTCTTTGTTGGAATGTAAGACCTCTCTAAATAGTCAGAAGAAACTATACCCATCAGCTGAAAGTTCAGTATTCCCAGATTTGCCTGGAATACTGGAGGCTTAAGGAGGTTTTCCTGATCTGCATCACCTAAAAATGACATTTCACTGTGGTCCTTTGAGACGAGAAAATCATGTTGTAGTAACTGAAATGCTGAATTTTTAGTGTCATAACACTTGTTTCCACATCTTTTCTTCCCTGACAGTTTTAGTTGAATGAATAAGCTTATGTTTGTGTTTTCAAGAAAGATTCCAGTCCCGATTCCAGTCTAGTGATTTGAGAATATATAGGTCAACACCTCTTCACACCTCCGAATTTATTTTTTTCTTGTAAACTTCTTTGGGTTTAGTTTTATGTTTGTTGACTTTAGGGGGCTTTGGTGGTGGTGGTGGTGTTTCTCAATGGGAGGAAAAAAATATGCTAAATTCCTTTTCCAAATTTAAGATGATGAAAAGTATTATGAAACAAGAGCAGAAAAATTTGTTTAAAATTTTTTCTTCAAAAAGGCCTTACAAGTATAACTTAAGACGTAAATATTTATACCCAGTTTATCAAAAAGACCCAAATGACTAAAATCAGAAGCCTTTGGATATCTAGGTTATTGAGTCTTTTGTAGTCAGATGTACCCTTCCTGCCTCTCTCCTCTTAGTATTCACTGCTCACTCCTGATACCATCCAGTAGCAATAAAAAATAACCATAACAATAAAACCAGGTGATATTACTAGAGTTAACAACAACTTACTCTCTCAAAAAGGGACAACAGTTTTCTTCTGTCTGTTCTGACACAAGACCTTCACTGACCGCTATGTGTTGTCTTCTACAGCACTGCAGAACTGATACGTAATACTATCAACATATTCAATAGTGAATACCTATTAAAATGAGAATTGTTTTTCCTTTTCAAATCTGGTTCCTTGTCTTGTTTACCCATCAGCTGTAATGATGGGTAAACTTTAAAATCTGTGAGTACCACGACCCATACTTTCAGTCGTTTATCACCAAACATTGTAATCTAACCTGTCCTTTTTTTCATGAAAATCCTAGTAAAGTCTTCCTGAAATATATTTATTTTGGCCTTTGCCCAGAAGAGCCCAGTCAGATCACACACCTTGACTCTTGGATGGGGTTCTCTCCAATCTCTTCTCCTACCTCATCTCTTAGCTTTCTTCTTCCAACCTCATCCTGATACTTCTGTCCATGTCTAGGATTTTTCATTGAGTCCATGAATACTACCCCGACAAAAGTCAACTGCAGGCTCATTAGTCCCTTCAGTACAGTTTGTCCCAGAAGTTCCACATGCTATTTTTCTCCAACTGATTTACTCAAATTCCTCAGAAGAATCAGAGTCCTTACCAGAGACCCCAAGTAGCTTCTTCAGCACATTTTGCCAGTCCACCTTTCTGTGATGAAGTAGTCATTTTTAATATCATTTTTGAACAGTCATGACCATTTTTCTTAATCCCCCATTGCATCTCATTCTCTAGTGTCTTTACAGCTACTTTTTTTTCTATGATTTATTAAAGTTTTTGATGACATTACAAGATGAAATAGGAAAACTCTTTTGAAACTTTGACCAGTATTGTGAGAAATATGATCATTTTTTGCTCTAATCTGTTTGACCAACTGGCATTTTGGGGAATAAGCCTACTTCAGCTACAATTTCTTGACAGTTCTTTCTACAGCTCTCTCTGAAAGGATATTAAAAACACATAAGTAAAATTTCATAATAATATAGAATAATATAGAGACATGGAATAAAATTATGCCATTTTAAAACAAGAAATTTAATTATTTTGCCTAGTTGCTTTAAATCCTCATCAGTATCAGGATGCATGTCTTGCTAAAACAAAATTATGACTTTGTCATCAAATCCAGCTTTTTACAATTGCTAATAATACAATGCAAATGACTTGCTAATTTTTATAACTCAACGAAAGTAATAAATTAGAGTATAACCACTTTTATTGGTCCACCGTCTTGAGGATTTTGCATTTGAGCATTGATATATGTTGCATATGGATGAATGATTTACTTAGACTGTTTTGAATCAATGTGTTCAATTAAAATTATTTACCAATATCTTGTATGCAATTTTGTTTACAGATAAATATATGATCGTGAAAATTAACACAAAATTAACACATATTCTGATGTATCATTGCAAAGTATTACCAGGGGATACTAAAAAAACAAATTATTAATTTTTAATTTTTAGTATGACTATATATATTTCTGCCTGCTGTTTATCTGTTTACATTTACTGAATTCATAAGACTTTCCTCAGGTATATTTTCCCCATTAAGCCAAACAATATTACTTGTTACTATGTCGGATACACTCAAACCCAGAGTTTTACTTAATGGACTCATTAAGAAAAATAATTTACAGGCTCTGGGCACTGAATCACAAGTCTAATGCATTATTCTTATTTACACAGCGTGGATCAAAGAAAATCTAACAGTAAATTATGTATTTCAGCACTGTCTCCTCTGTCATAACCCTGCTCCTAACCATAACAATGACATCCCTTTCTGCCCCCAGCTAATTAGGAACCATTCAACCAACACTCAGCTGCTGTTATTAATGGATTCTGCCAAACTAGGGAAGTGTATATTTTACTTGTTGGTTCCAAAATCTGATCAAAAACATCATAACCCTTCTTAAGTCTTATCACAGACTTAACTGCAGTCACAGCGGAGACCCAGTCATCAGCTCAATAAACAGTTGAAAGCTCTACATTTCCATGCATGGAATATGCATCCTACCTCTATGTATCTGGCAGGATCTAGTAATGAATTATTCATGTCTGTACCAAGCTTTAATCCTACACCAAAACAGAACCCTAGCTCTGCAGCCTATCCAGAAACTCATTAGGAGCTATCTAGCCCTGTAGAGCTTTTATCCTGGTCCCCAGAAGTTTGCAGTATGGAACAGTCAACCTGATTCTCTAGCTGTTCATCAAGATATGTGGAAGTATAATGGATAGTTGCACATTTTTTTTGCTATTAGTGAAGTAATCTATGTTTGTTCATAGAATGTATCAGCATAATAATCAATTTTAGGCAAGACATAAGAAATACAGTTTCAAGCAATGCTCGCTGCAAGTCTGTGGAGCTGCAGTGGAAAACAAGATGTTTTATACAACATGGATTCTCTGTTGTGTAGGATAGTTGTTTCCCTTCATTTTATTCTCCCAGCTATTAAATCACTTTCTGTGACATACTTTTGTCAGTGATACGTGGCTAATAAAGATGATAGATGGGGCTGTACGCTATCCTGAGCTCTTTCATTCACTTGCAGAAAGTGCCTTGACAAAGTCAGGAGAAACTTGCTGAAACAACACTTAACCATAATTTGGGTGAAACCACGTGACCAAATATTGCAACTGACATTTTTGTTTAATTGCTTTTGGTGTGTATCCATAATATATTGAGTCGGCTAAAATATAATTTTTAAAAAATCTGAGAAATATTTACCAGATCAGTGAGAAGTATTCTTGCAGGTTCTTTATATTAAATAAACTCATGCTTTTCTTCAAATAGAAGAAAAGATACAAAAGATTTAATGTGTAATTTCATGTAAAACTTACTTTTTCATGCAGATATGCATGTATGAATGTACACATGTACTTAGTAGAAGACAATAAAATTTCTCGTGAAAAAATGTCACCAAGAAGAATGAAAACTTCTGATTTAAAATGTTATACTAATCACCATCTTTCTCTTTCTGATACTATAGCTGATCCTCTCCTTTGTTTAATTTAAGTTGATTTACCATAACACTCTATGTTTCTTCTAACATAAGTGACATAAAACTCAGGTTAAAAAGCTGATAAATAACAAGAGTTCTGACAAAAAAAGGGAAGGAAAAACATATTAAATTCCCGTTATGTGGTAGCACAAGGTCAGTTTGCAGGTATATTGCTTTTTCTGGCTTTTTATGTTCTGCATAAGTTTTTGCAGCAATATCACTCATTCACTCACATAACAATAATGGGAATTCTCTTACGTATATATCTGCTGTGAAAAGAACAGCAAAAGCCGCAGAGAAGCAGCATGAAAGTTATGTCTCTGAAGCCTCTACAGAAGCTGAAAGAATGATTACATTAGTAGGCACACAATATTGCCTTTGCAAACAGGTACCTATGCAGTAACTGTGTCCTTATTTACCTCAGGTGCTGGAAAGGCAAATCTCTAGGAGACTTGCTTCAGCATCTCTCCTGTTTTGGGAGATCTTTCTCCATCAGCAGCTTTTTCCAACTATTTCTTCCATACTTGAGAAAGACACTTAGTGTTTTCCATCTCTCAGACCAGCTACAGGTTTAAGGGGAAAGGTGCCCAGCTGCACTTCTCCCACATGTTCCATTGGCTCTACTTCACATGCCAAAGAGGATCAGCCATGCCCAGCGGATATGTCCCATGTGTATAAAAATATGCAAAAAGTCTATTAAATAATCAAGAAGTAAAGGCTTTAGAATAAGCAGCTAAGTTCTAGGATTATGGGGTTGGGTTGCATTTTTGTCAATAATAGAGTATACACAATTGGGATTTTTGTGAGGCACATACCAATTCTTTATGTCTTCAGTGATGTGACAGCTTTTTACACTGTGTTGTTGAGCTTGATTCCAAAGTTTTCACCCCGATTTCTGTGTCCTATATCTGTTGAACTTTGTGAAAGGATAGTTTGTTTTGAAATCTGTGATGGAAGGCATTGTTCACTCAGTCAATGTCTTATTGAAAATCATGCTTGACTGCAAAGGTGATTTATGAGGGATTGACGGTGACCTGAGGAACACAGAAATACAGTGCCTAGCTTGGCAACATCAAATTATGTTTCCAAATATTATTTGCAGTGCCATCTTGTGACGTTGACAAGTAGAGCCTGAAGCCAGCTCCTGATGCTTTTAGCATTTCTGTAGGGCAACAGAGTTCAAAATATGGAAGCTCTGACAGTAATAACAATCAAGGTAATCTGTACATCAGGAGACTGCACTGATGCCTATTTTTTTTTTTTTCTGTTTCCAGGGCCAATTAAACATAGGCCAGATTTCTCACCCATTTCAGTATCACCAGTTGATACACGGACAAGTCTGCCATCACTGAAATACCCCTGAAATTCAAACTTACGATTCTGGTATTTCCGTTCATGGAAAATATTTTGAGAAAAGCACCCTAGATCATCAATGGATTTTAAGTACAGGGGCTCCTGAGATAACAGAAGACAGCAGGAAAACACTAGTGAAACACCTCAAAGGAACTAAACAGAACTTCTCTAAGAAGGTGATATAACCAACAGCCAAGATGAAGTGCCTTTAAGCCAATGCACACAGCATAGGCAACAAACAGGAGGAGTTGGAAGCTATCATCCTGCTGGAAAGCCAGGACCTGGGTGCCATTGCTGAAACTTGGTGGCAGGAGTTCCATGACTTGCGTGCAGCTATAAATTGCTACAGGCTGTTCAGAAAGAACAGAAGGGAAAGGAGGGACAGATGTGTAGTACTCTACATCAACAAATGGATAGACCATGAAGATCTGTCTCTGAAGAATAGCCACAAGCAGATTGAAAGCCTGTGGGTAAGAATTAGAGACTGAAACAACAAAGGGAACCTTTTAGTTAGTGTCTGCTACAGGCTGTCAGATCAAGGGGAGACTACTGACAAAGCTTTATTACTCCACCTACAGGAGGCAGAGCGATCATAGGCTCTCATCTTCTGGAGGGACTTAAATCACCCCGACATCTGCTGGAAAAGTAGAACAATGGGCTTTAGATAACTCAGGAAACTCCTGGAATGCGTTGAAGATAACTTCTTAATCCAGGCAGTAGACAGCCCTAACAGAGGGGTTGCCATACTAGTCCTCATGGTCAACAACACAAGCAAGCTCACCAGAGTAGTCAAGACTGGAGGTAACCTGGACGGCAGTGATCAAAGAGCAGTAGAGCTTGCAGTCCAGAGTGATATGGGTCAGGCAAAGAGAAAAAACAGGACTCTGCATTTTAGGAAAGGAAATTTCCAACTGTTCAAGGAGTTAGTCAGTAGGCCCCCCAAAGAGACTGCTCTCAGGGAAAATACAACAGAACAGAACTGGCAGAACTTAAAGGACACTTTCCATAAAGCACAAGATCTCTCGATCCCCAAGTATATGAAATCAGAAAAGGAAGGCAAGAGACCAGCATGGTTGTGTTGAGACCTACTGATCAAACTAAAGAGCAAGAAGGAAATGCATAGGCAGTAGAAGCAGGGGAAGGCCTCCTGGGAAAAGTATAGGGACATTGCCTGGTTGTGTAAGGATGGGGTCAGGAAGGTCAAGGTGAGGCTGGAGCTGAACTTGGGAAGGGATATAAAGAATAATAAGGGCTTCTACAGGTATGTCAGACAAAAAATGAAGGTCAATGAAAACATAACTCCCCTCACCCAGGCAATGAACAAAACAGGCGAAATGGTAACTGTTGTTGACAAGCAAAAGCCTGAGATACTCAACAATATTTTTGCCTCTATCTCTTCTGGCAACCTCTCTTCCCACTCCTATCAAGTGGATGGACCACAAGATGGGGACTGGGGGAGTAAAATTCCTCTTGCTGTTAGAGAAGATCAGGTTTGTGATCACTAGAGAAACCTAAATATATACAAGTTTATGGGACATAAGTGCATCTCCAAGTCCTGAAGGAATTGGCTGATGTAGTTGCCAAGGCTCTCTCCATGATATTTGAAAAATCACAGCAGTCAGGTGAAGTCCCTGGTGACTATAAAATGGGAAATATTGCCTCATTTTTAAAAAGAGTAGAAAGAAGGACTCTGGGAGCTTCCAGCCTGTGTGTCTCACTCTTGTGCCTGGGAACACCATGGAAGACATCCTTCTAGAAGCTATACTAAGGCACATAGAGGACAGGGAAGCGGTTCAAGATAGACAACATGATGCAACACAGAATAAAATTAGTCTAAAAAGTGGATAAATTTGGAGCTAATTAGAGCATTGGCAGTAAGGCTCATTATATTGAAAGTAAAATAGACAGCACTGTATGGCAAAGTGTTTCTCAGTTAACACAAAAAATTAACGAACTAAATAGCTAAAGTAGCAGTAGGTATTTGACTACAGTATTTTTAATCCTAACAGTACTATTCAAGAAATTGAATTCTCACAGAGATGAACTGAAAATTTTTTTCTTTGCCTTCCTTGTAATAAATTGCATAGCTGGTCCAAAATCTCACAGCAATTATAAAAAGGATTTAATGTTTGATTTGTGAAATATTCTCTCATTTGTAGCTAATCAACCTTGCTAGTTAGTTGAAGACTCTCAGGCCCAAATCCACAAAGGGACCCATATATAGGAAAGGCAATTTTAAAACAAGTCTAATAATGCTGGATTTTAGGCTGAATATGGATATCTGATAAGACTACAGTATTGTTATCTTTCTTTCTGCTCATCTTCATTTGGACTCCAACAGATATCAGTCCAGTAACACGTCAATATGTACCAAACCTCTGAAACTAATGACAGGTGTCTCCTGGGGAAGCTGTCATTAGCTGTATAAACATAGGATATCTTATCATAAGTGTATGCTAGTAACAATGATTTTTGAAACCCATCATAGCAAAAGAAAAGATTTCCCAATTCAGCCAATTTGTGTCGTCAGTATAGTTGCCAGCTGACAACCCAAAAAACCTCTGTCCCAGACATTGAGGGGAGGGGGATGTGTATTTTTCAGAAGGTATGACACATATTTGTTCATGATGATGTTTCAGACAGCACTAGAATTTTTTTCAGCATATTGCTAAATTAGGATTGTAATAAGCATTACTGATATTTTCATGTTATTACAGTCTCACAGGTCTGAAGAATGATTTTCAGAGTATGCAGTGCTGAATAATGGACGATGTCTACGTAAGAATATTCACCAAACTTTAGCTTAATGAGAATATGTAACAAAAATGCTAATTTACTATGACATAAATTACAATATTTTCAGGAAATGTCATTTTATGAAAAGGGACATATAGCCTGGATAGTGAAGCAGGGAACTAAACGTGGGCATTGAAATATTGGTCATTTAGTTATAACAGTAAGACCTAAGGTAGAGATTTCTGTCACAGATTTGTGGTATTTCAACACAATATTCAATGAAGACATAAATGTAAAATTAATATTTCTATTTTTACAGGCTGCTTATTAACGTGACATTGATAAGACATACAGAAATTTAGTTATGTATTTAGTGTCTCCATAATTTTTAGTGTATTGAAAATATCTTCCAATTAAGAAGAAAAAAAATGCTTGGTTTGAAAAATAAGACTAGAATTAAGTTAGAATATTATAGACATAAAGAAGACAAGGAGGAAAGACATTCTGTGTTAATTTCCAGACTTCCTATATGCTGGTGTTTCTCACTTTAAAATGCCTACGTTGGATAAAATTGTATTAATATTGTGTGTGTCAGGTGTTTTTTTTTTATATAATTTGAACTAGGGAATCAAAAAACCATTTACCTTTATCACAATATACCTGAATTTGTCATTGCTGTACACTTGGAATTCAGCCTTTGTTTAGAAAGGAGGAACACATGCATTGCGTGCAAACATTTTTTTTCCTGAATTCTATATACATTTTACTTGCAACACGTGCTAACAACAAGTAATGCTGGTCTCACTTAGGGATAATATCAGCTTTGTTGTGCAGAGAGGCCTATTTACTAAATATCTTAAAATTGACCAATTTTTATTATTATACCAATATTGGGATTACTGACCTTAAGAAGTCTGATTGCACTGATTTAATTTTCCCAAGTACCTGTATTCTCTTCCCATATTCTTCTGATTAACAATGATTTCTACATAGGTAATTTTTTCCTGAATCTGGTCTAATTTTCACTACTGCCTTGTTAGTGTGGGTATAACTTAAATCAACAACATATTTAATCAGTTTTAATAAGTATATTAATATACAGGTCCAAATCAACTCCCCAAGTGTTTTCTCATGTATTCATGTTTTCTCTTTTAAATTACCAATATAGAAAATCAGTGGAAAAAATAATTTACTATAAACTAGTTAAAAATTTCTGCCATCAGACAACTTCATATTAATCGCAAAGCAACATTAAATTTTCTTGTCTTGGGGGATGGTGGGTGTGGGAATTTTGTTGCTTGTTTGTTTGTTTGTTTTTCCCAAAAAATATGTTGAGTGGCCCCACTGGAACATATGTGTTTTTTTAAAGTATGATTGTTCCTTCTGTCTGTCCTCACAGAGACAGAAAAGAATCAGCCCCTGAGACTTCAGCATTTTTAAACACAAGGATTCCTCTAAATCAGTTCATACAGTTTTGAAATGTATGAGTTTTCTTTTCCATCTGAAGTTTTGTTTGAATTTAAAATGATATTCAGACAAATCCATCAAATTACAATTTTGGGAAAAGAACAAGAAAAAATAATTACCTTAACCCTTTCCAGAATATTCTTAAATACTCTAGGTTTTAACAGCTTTGAGAAAACAATGCAAGTCTAGATTTTTGTAGCATTTTGAAAATCTAGATAAGGAGTTCAAAAAGGATATTTTGCATGTTTAAGTTTATAGGGAGAGTTAAATTAAAACACATTAAAATGGACACGATATCGAAAATTCATTTTGATACAAAACTACTACTCTGAAATTAGATTGCATCTTCTCTTCATCTCATTAGAAAAAGAATGAATCAGAATGTATAATTAGATATCCTAGAGAGAGACAAGCTGCTTAACACAAAGAGAGAGTGAGAAGCAAGTAAATTCTTATTTTACCAGCATTGTCATGCTAGGGTATGGCAGCATAGAAATTTAATATAAACAGAAAGATACCCAACATCTTTGTAACATAAAACAGTTAATAAAAAATAAATATGTATTTTTCCTCATGAAAGAAAGACATTTTGGAAGAGATCATAGAAGGATGATTTTAATCAGGTAGGACTCCTAGAAGGATCTGGAGTTGTTGAATTTGTTCTGAACACCTATCATCAGCTCTCTTTACGAGGAAATGAATGGAATTACAATGAAAAAGCTCACTACATGGCAGTTTCACACCCATGACTTGGCTGATTGATAAGAACTTTGATGTTCTGAAGACTAAATTTGAAAGAGGGAGAGACTGACAGTAAAAGAGAAAGAAAGAAAAATGTAACCTGTATGCCAAAACAGATCTGAAAGACAACTCATGTACGTCACCTTTTTCCCTGAATGGAAGGAAAAAAGGAAAGAAGGGAGAAAGGCAAGACAGGGAATTGTATGCTATGGAAATACAATACGAAGCAAGCTTTGAGAATTCCAGAAAACATGGGGATAGAGTTAAATGCTAGGGAGGATATCTTTCCTCAGAAAGAATGTTACAGACCAAATATTTTCTTCATTACAGCCTCTAGGTCCTTTGATTTATTATTATTTTTTATGTCTTTGATTTTTTAAAAATCAACACACGATAGCAGTGAAAAATGAATCCCTCTTTAATTCCGTACAGTGTACCCTCCTGTGATGAAGATACACCATTCATCACATAAAAATTCCTTCTTAAGACAAAGTCTATGTTGCCAGCTTTTGTACTATCTCAATGTATGAAAAATGGATATAAAAAATGTGGCAATGTTATACTAGAAAAACCTGCTTTGTAGGAAACTACATCACTGTTGACTGCCAAAACAGTTTAGGCAGTGGATTCTCCTTAGCAAAATATTCTTAAGAATGATGATAAATAATAAAAGTATATGTTTTAAAAATATAATATTCTGAGGAAATAAACAAAATTCATTTGGATGGTTTTATTCAGATACACTGAGAGAAACTTAAGTGAGAAACTGACACCAAAAAATTTTATCTTCACTTTCATTTCTTTGAACCCTTGCCCTTCTTGTGTTGTTTGGTTTACAGTTCAGGCTGGGAATTTTCAGAGATGTTCTAAGATACACTTACTTGTCTAGGCTTTCAGCAAATCATTCCAGTTAATGAGGGAACCAGAAAGAGTAGGTGAATACTCACTTTATTAGTGAAGAAAAGAATTAGTTGAAAGAAAATTGGAATTATCAGTCTTTGAACACATGTATTCAGAGATGCTTTGAAAGCAGGGGCAGTGATATAAGCAATGATGCCAGAGGGAGAAGGAAGGTAAAATTTCATTTATTAACCTCAAAAATCTCCTTGAGAAGTTTGACAGAAATTAAAATTAACATAAATGGATGGTCCTCCAGAAACATGATAAAGTTCTGCAGTTCTGTATTTCATCATCATGTCTCAAACCAATGCATCCAATTAGAAATAATAAATCCAGTAAGAAATAATTATCTGCTGAAGATGAAAGAATGAAAATAACATCTGGTAGAAATGAAAACTGGTGCATAGCTGAATGAGGTGTTTTCCTTTCTACAGAATGTGAAACTCTTTGACCCATCAGTTTTTCCTGCATTAATAACTTTGAGTTATGAATACGTAGGTGTCTAAGAAGATAAATACAACTAACAAGTCTGCATTACAGTATCCTTCTTATTGTGATGTGATCTTGCCCAAACATGTTGTATTGTAAGCTAGTCAGGAATTCATCTGACTACAAAATCATGCAGCATGCCACAGGGACACAAAGGACATTTCCAATGATTCTAATTAAGCAGCTTACAAAAGATAGATCAAATGTACAGAATTTACTAGACATCAAAACTTGATCTGAAAAAATAGTTCACCAACTTAGAGATATGATACTGAAACAATTTAGTTTTAGTCAATGATTTTATTCATTTGTTTGAACTGAAAAAATCTGAAAATAATATCTAGTAACGGGTTATATCAAAATCTGTTATTTAAATTTCCTCTAAAATAAATGAAGAAGAATTCCTGAAATTTCAAGGAAAATAAGAATATATCTATCATTAATTTTGTATATAACTGTGATATTTATAATCTAGGCCTTTAGTTTATGGTAGAAACTGACCTCTAGCTTAACATTTATTCCTTTATTTTCTTCATAACTAGATGAGTCTCTGTAGAGATCAATAAAAATGCAGTTCATGAAATAGTTTTACACTTACAGTGGGACACACCTGAAGCAGAAGTACTTTGCAGAAGCAGGGCCTATATCTGACATGCAACTTTGAGTGCACTTTCATAACTAAATTAATATTATATGAAACCTCATTATTATTATTATTATTATTATTATTATTATTATTATTATTATTATTATTATTATGTAGCTCTAGTTGTTTTGCCCAGTGGTGTGTGTTATTTTACTATGCAACCTGTTGAACAATGATGCTAAATTTTGGCCAAATTTCCCTTTCGAAAGTGAATAAAACAGCTCTTGTTACTTGCAAAAGTAATCCATGTGTTCAGCCTTTCTTCCAGTAGCTGAAATAGTTCTAAAACAGTTTAGTCTATGTGAAATGTTAACTATTAGCAGTGGGAAAGGTTCAAGGTTCTTATACGTGCAAATCAAAACCAACAACTTTTAGGCTTAGTATCAGATATTTAATGAGTAATGTTGAAAACACGTGGGAAAATTCAATTCTTTGATAAACATTTAGTCATAGAGAAGTGTTCAGTGAAAAAAATATTAAACATAGAAACGAATTTCCATCAGTTATGACTATCCAACAATTTTGAAGAGTAACTCTGATTTCCAATGTTGAATATGTTACATTTACTTGAAGGAGGATCATAGAATGATAAAATCATAGAATCATTAAGGTTGGAAAATTACTGCCGTGAAGAATTTGCTTTTATAGCTCTCATTCCAATAACAATTTGTAGAACTGTAATAAAACTTCAGTAAGATATTCTCAGGATTTTTTTGTAACTTTTGTGATGGCTACATTCCCCAAAATGTCAAAATGTAGTGGAAAGGTACTGTACAAAAAGAACCACACACTAAATGCCAAGACTGTTGTCTGCACTACTAAATTGTCACACATGGTCTTTATGAAAGACTATCAATATGCATTAACATGATATTTATAGTCTTTATGGCTTATGAATAAAGCAAACGGGAGACACTGCAAAAACCTTAGGAGCTATAACTTCTCATATATTCACAATATCAATTCATAACAGCAGCTCAATTGAGTTTGTTCTCAAGTTGATGTCCTGTTGATTTACTCTAGAAGTGCTATACAATTCCACTAGTCGAGGGCATGATCCTGTAGTTTCTCATGCAGTGTGTCTAAGGGCAAAATATGAGTATTAGCAGAGGAATCAGCCCTTAATAGTCCCTCTTTCTCCATCAAAGAATAATCAAATAAGTTAACATCCCCTACATAGCATATTTAGCCAAAAGAAAGGTCTATTAAGTCTATTGAAAGCTAAATCATTTGAGGCCTTTCTGCAGTAGGCAGGAACAAGAACATTTCCATTTTCTGAAAAAATCTTCAGAGGGGAAAGATCTCAATCCATAAGTGTCATTACTGAAAGGAATGCAATGAATCTTGCTTCATGTAACTGAGAGTTAAACACTGTCCCTCCCATCCCAAAATCTAAATTGTTTTTCAACTAGATTAAGGATTTTTGGTCTGTTTTTTTTTTTTTTCCCCTAGTCTTACAATTCTGTATTGTAGCTTTATATCGAGTTTCATGAACAGAAATTTAAACATTTTTGGTTTTTAGAATAAAGTATGCTGTTTTCATGTCAGGCTTCTCCATTGTTAAGTATCAAAGGAAAATCACAACCATGGTAAACAATAAAATTAATGGTATCTGTGGATGAAAGTTTTGGAGTAGTCACAGTTCATGACAAGTCTGGGATGTGGTGTTTCAGATTAACAGGCTGGAGCAAGTGATGTCAAATGGTGATGTCAAATGGTGAGACTCCTCCTATACAAGGACAGGGTGAGAGAGCTGCTCTTGTTCAACCTGGAGAAGAGAAGGCTCCAAGGAGATTTTATAGTGACCTTCCAGTACCTGAAAGGGGCTGCAAGAAAGCTGGGTAGAGACTGTTCACAAAGGCATGTAGTGATAGGGCTGGGGGCAATGGGAATAAACTGGAGAGAGGCAGATTTGGAACTAGAATATCTTTAATGTCCTTTCCAATCCAAACTATTCTATGGTTCTATGATCTGATATCTCTCTGTTAGCTCCAGATTTTTCCTACTTATTTGCCTTTAATTTCTTTAATAACTCACTTGCATTCTGACAAGATTATGCAAAATATACCATAATTCAGCAAATGTTTTTTTGACGGGATCCTTCACACAACCAGATGTTCATCTTTTACACTTCACCTCTCTGAGCTGTTTTATAATGAAGTTTCAACTTAATAGGATGAGTTCACACAAATATTATTTTTCCCAATGTCAATTCCATAAATGGACTTTGCATTTGGAGATGTAGATGCCTACTTACTTCTCTGCATCTGTATCTAGGCTACAGAGGTTTCGTGCTGTCTGTTAGAAAGAATCAGCATTGATAATTTGGGCAATTTTGTTCTTTTTTTCCTTCTCCCTAAGGGTCCATTAAGCAAACCTCCCCTATGGCTGTATTTTTCTTTCATATAGTGATACATAACTATTCACAAAATGAACCAAACTTGTCAATAAGATTTTCATAATCAGAGACTTGTTTTCTATCATCCGCTCCAGGGCTGATCAACTTTAGACTTCTGTCTGTATTCTATTTGGCCTAAGTAATAAAAAGTATCATTTGCCAAACAGGAACATTCCCAAAGTCTTTCAGCAATAGCTTTTGAGGGTAATTCTGTTCTCTTTTCCTTTTTTTATGAAGTCATTTAAGTTTCTTTCCAAGAAATTATCTTCTCAGTTTTCTGCAAGATGTAAATATGAATTTAGATGTTATTTAGAGACTGTGCTGGTTTTGTGAATTAATGCCATATATGTGGAACAAAAAAATACTGAAGATCTTATAAAAATTTTAACAATAAATGCAGAAGGAATTAAAAATATCATTATTCTAAATGCAGTTATGTTAACACTTTCAGTCTGAATGATCCAATTACAGCTTATTCCTAACAATAATGTACTTACAACTAATATATGCAGCTTTTCTAGTATCTGTCCCTTACTTTGCTGGTCAGTGCTATTTCAGTATGTCCTGAGATTGACAATCAGTGTCTACAAAGGGGAAAGGTGTCAATGCTCTAAGTCATTCATGTTTTTTTTGTAAAGGTTCCTTGCTTTTTGGTTGTAGTTACACTTGTAGATATTTTTGTATTCTCATAGAGTCTGTTTGACAGCTCATTTTTCTTGTTTGTTTAGACAGTTATCACTTAGTACTGTTAAACCCTTAACATATGTAGTGTAATTTTTATAGACTAAAATCATATTATTTCACAATGCTAAAGTTTGGTTTAAGTCCCCTAACTATTGGACTGCTTGTTCCAGTAAGTATAACAAGCTGTATTAAGATAAAGAATAGTAAACGCAAATCCAGTAAAGGCCTGACAAGCCCTCAAGCCTTGCATCGAGTTGATCTAAAACCTGTTCTCAATCACTAACAGTGTTGATACCACCCTTACTAGACTGTGGTGGTGAAAAAAATAATTCAGAAGGGGGAAAACAAAAAAAGAAGAAAAGAGCGTAGAATGAAACTGTTAGGGAGTCTAGGTTCCCACTGAGTTGTGTCTAAGAGTAGAAATTAATCTCTTAATCAAATCTTCAGTGTATGTCTTTTTTTCTTTTTGCTTTAAAAACAACTCTTCTCACTGGTGAGATGCAAAATATTTTCAACGGCAATATTTAAAGTTGTACTTTATACTCTGGGTAAAGTAGGGAAAGGATGACTTTTAGTGTTCATTTGCCATGCACATTAGATGAAGTTTTCCACTATCACACCCCTGTTTGGAAATGAAATGAATCAGCCAAAATTTTGAAGCACATCTCTGATGGGGTATCATAGTATTTTCAATGGGTTTGATGCTCACTGTGCTTAAAAGATCGCCTCCAGACGTAAGCACTGAGAAGTGGCCTTACATACTGAGGTGTGAGTATGTCCTCAGGATGAAGCTTTCATATTTTTGCCTGACACGTATTCAGGATATACGCAAGTTTAGGATTTTACTATAAACCCACAGATTACTGCCACTGGGTTTCATTGGTAATGATATGTGAGAAAAGAAAGGAAGCTATTTCTACAAGTCCAATAAATTTCAGCCCAGTTTATCGAATCCACTGTGATGGGAGTAACATATTTCTTATTCCCAGTTACTGTTAGACAACCATGTCTCATAGGAATAATTCCCGACAAGATAAATAAAGGACACTGAAAAAAAAAAAAAAAGCATTTTCCTCTCTTCTTAACCCTTATCATTCAGGAAAAGCCCAGTATTTATTTTTGTTTTACATGTCAGAGATCGGTGCTCAGTTAGAAACTTCTATGTTCATCTTTAATCCCTGCACAATTGTCTTGAGCTGGCATATATACACTGGGAATTGGGAGGTATTACTGATCATTGTAAAGTGAATTGGAAAAAATGTGGTGCTACAGTAATAGATATATCCTTTCTATTTCCTATGACAGCACCTTAGGAAAACTTAACTATTCATTCACTTGCCAAAAGATTAGTGAAGGCTTTATTAAGGTCTAGATTTCAGCTTCTCTAGGTTGGAAGGTGTCATCAGCTCAGCAATATTTGTGCTGATTCGACTGAACATGCAGGGCTGAAATCATTAATTCAGATTTAAAAGTGTGCTTAGAAGCAATTCTGTTTCATAAATATGAGTAAAGTCAGCTGAAAAACTGCAGTCAAATTCTGTTTTAAAAGGAAATTAAGAAAATCAATTTTTTTGTAAAGAAAAAAAGGAAAAAGGAAAAGCTAATACTGTAATCATTCTAGATTTCTCATAATAAAACTAATTTATTGTCTTCTTTAGCCTTATTCTTATGCCTTTCAGCTGAAAATATCTAACAGATAACTATTTTTTTTTCACCTTAAATCCATGGTCTCAGCTACCTGTCTCAGATGATTTGACTGAAATACTGCGAATTCCCTGCTTATATTGTATTTCCTCCCCTAAAATAAATAAAAGGAAAGGAAAATGGCAAAGAAGTTTGAAAAAAAAGATGTTAATTCCTGTAACTTGCTTTCCTAATAAAGTCTCTACTAGTAAAAGAAAAAAAAAAAAATCACTATTTTATCTGTCAAGCCAATCTTTTACTAGAGTAGAGTGATTCACCTATAAAATGCAGGCTTTACTGTAAATCACTTCTTACCCATCTCACAGAATTTGTGAGTGGTTTCAAAAACTGTACAAAGAGAATTCTACATAAGCACCATTCCACTGCAAGTGGTTTGTTTCAGGTTCACTGAGACTGAAGATAAGTACAGATGTAGCAGGGAAGCTTTCAAGCATAAAAACATCATCATCGATAGTGAAAGATTTCCAAAGCACCATGAAAAAGTAAATTTGCCTGCCTTTACCAGTCATGTCTATGGACTTCCAAACTGAAATTGTGTAGAGAATATTTACTGTGATTTCAGGTATGAATGCAAAATTTTCAGAAAACATGAAAGATAATTGAGTCTGAGACTCTCTAACTTTTTTCTTAACTCATTAGTAAGTTACGAGATCAATAGATAAAGACAGCTATGCTTTTAAGACACTGAAAGAAGAAGACAGTTGAAACGCTTTTGCTACTCAAGAACTATGTTAATGTATATATTATGAATATATATATCTCTAAATTTTAAAATTATATTTTAAAATTATGAATGTTTACCACAAAATGATACTTTGGCATGAGGGATGTTTTGCAATTCAGCAGATTTGCACAATTCTATCAACAGTGTCTCATTTCTACTCTGTTAGTCACTTTGGAGGAAATGGGGTTCTCTGTCCAATATATTTTTGCTAAAATATTGCTCAGTGATGCAGAGTTCTGATTCCTATGTGGACTACTTAAGGTAGAGCTACCTCACTCATAGAAACAAAATTAATCATCCACTAAAATAATGGTACTCCTACCATAAAAATATTGCCAGCTTGATGAGATTTTAGCATGCCGGTATGTTTTTTATATCCTCAAGGAACATACTTGTTTAAAAACAGAACAGGAGTAAAACATTAAATCTCGTTTGTATCTGCACACCCTCAAGTGAATGCTTTACATGTTTCCAGTCATGGTGCCCTCTCTGCAACCATCAGTTGCATCTCAAAGCAAAGACAGAGAGACATTGGAAGAGAGTCTAAGATATTTTTCATGGGTAATCAAGTCTTTATTCTCTGGAAGTTTTGCTTTTCATGAAATTAGTGATGACTAACATTAGATATAATGAAATCCTGCGATCTAGATCTCCATCTGTGCTATCATAGATAGACAGCCACCTGCTAATTTCATGTACAGTCTCTACTGTGAAAATATGGAGAGATCTTTATAAAAGTACCAATATTGTAATGTTGGAATACTTGGCATGTACCAGTCATTTCCTTTTTCCATCATAAAACAAATGATCAGTTCTTTTTCTTCAGTGTGCATTGCTCTGTTCAAAGGGGAAAACATATTATCAGTAGCAGAAACAGGAGCAGTTATGAACTGAACTTGTGGGCATTACAGATAGACCTGCACTCTACCATTCTTTCAAATCAAACAGTAGGAGAAAAATCTGGACAAAAATCTGAGTTCTGACCTAATGAACACTCACTGGGAACAGAAAGAGAAAAAAAAAACCTAGGGAAAATAATCTGTTATAGCATAGGCAGAAAATGTGATAAAAAATAAATCATTGTAGTAATGTCTTCAAAATATTTTACACACCAGAAAACAAAAACAAAAAAGTGGAAATTAAGTTATTTATCAAAAATCACATAGCAGCTTGGGGTTGGAGTCATGATAAAAGTCTTTCATTTTCTTTCAACCAAGCAATACAGTTTTCTTTTGGATGGTGTCACAGATTTTAAAGAACATGATGAATGCAGAATATTTTTCATGTTACATTTTGACATATATGCCACCACAATGACCTCCCTTAAACATCTATAATTTAGATTATTTTTCCCAGTGGTAACAGGGACTGAGTCTGCTTTAAACACCCATGCAAGTTTTCTTTTCTTCAGCATCTCCTTTGCAAAATACAAAGGGGGGAGGACAAGGGGGGCGAGCACAACTTATAATTACTCCAGCAGAGCAAGCATTTAAAAATTAATAGTGAACAGGGCTTCCTACTAGCCTGTTATTTTTACCTCCTTGGTAAATGAATTCTGAAAGACACAGTCTTAATTTCAGGCATGTGGGAGTATTAAAATGTCTGCTATCTGCAACCCATAAAAAAATCATAAGATCTATGCACTAGTAAATATGTCGATAAGAAATAAAAACAATGGGAAAACCTTTTTAAATAAAGTTTTCTTAAGAATGTTACCTATTAATATAGAAATAAACTCTTTTTCAAAGGAATAATAATATCTATTTTGTTTTTAAGCCATTGCTTATTATTTTATTTTGCCAACAAATGCTCTATACAATGAGTTTGCATTATTTTTTTTTTGAGGGGTGGAACGCTGATGGACCAGAGATATTGCTTTTCCTTCATAAAATATTGGATGAGGTGACACAATGGCCACATTCTGCTGAGAGAAAAATGTTTGGAGTTCTTATAGAAAGTTTGCAAACCATGTTCACCCTCTACTAGAGTGTTTCTTAAAGTTGGGTGGTGTTGGCTGTCTAACTACAGAGTTTATATTGTCCGCATATCTGAGCATGACTGTTTCACAGCCAAGTGATTCAGTCCTGCAGTCAATTGAGGACAAATACATAGACCATACCATATAGATAGGTTTTATAGAAGCTTAAGGTGTCTGTGATTATTATTTAATAGATAATTTACTATTTAATTTTAATGGCTGAAAGCGATACCTTTTATATATAGCTTTATATAGAACTTGATAATAGCAGTCATGATAAATGACATAATATCAAGTATAAGAACAAAATCTGATACATTCTAAATACCCCAAGCAATTATGAGTCAAATGTGTTCTGGGTAGTACAGACTTGTTTATTTATTTGAGCCCTGATGCTGAAAAAAAATATGTATCTGAACTTCTCTAAAATAAATTGTGGAATGTCAACTTGCCTTTTGTCATGGTTACCATGTGAATATTTTGACTTAATTTGATATAAGAAATAAGGAAAAGAAAGAAAGAGAGTGATGAGATGAAAAACACTCCTGAAATAAAACAATTCTTGCTCTCCAGAGATTCTCAAAAGGAGAATCTTCTGGTAGGCAGAAAAGACTATAAACTAGATGGATACACTGGCTTATGGAGTACGAAGAAGTAAGACATGACTAGCATCCTATCCAGTGGTGATAAGACTTAAACAAGAGAGATGAGCATGTGGAGACTATCTATCATTTTAAATGTTTTGTTTCCACTGTAAGAATAAATAATAACACTTTGTCTTAAAGAGAACTGTCTCAGCATGAGATATTAGTCCACACATTTCATTCAGGAGAAGGAGGACTTACCCACAGTTCAAGAAGACCAAGCTAATAAGCACTGTCCCTTGACAAGTTGATAGAACCTCATGGGATAAATGTTTGAGTGCTGAGATAGCTGACTGATGTCACCACAAGGCCACTCTTGGCTATCTCTGAAAGTTCATGGCAACTGGAGGAGGTCCATGAGGAAGGAATGAATGAAGGAAATTGTCACCCCACCTCAAAGGCGGGCAAGAGAGAAGAGACAGGGAACTACACCACTGGTTAGACTAGCCTCTGTCCCTAGAAAGGTAACTAATCCTTGAAACCATTTCAAAATATATTAAGAACAAAAAGGTAATTGAGAGGAGTCAGCATTGGTTTATGAAAGGCAAATCTTGCCTGTCCACCCAGATAGACTTCTACATTTAAGTGAGTAGTTTAGTGGATGAAAGAGAGTAAGTGATTTTTTTTTGTCTTTAGTGAGGCTTTTCACACTGTCTTTTATATCTTCGTGGATAAACTCATGTTATATGAACTAGATAAATGGACAGTGGGATGGACTGAAAGTTGGCTGACCTGCTAGGCTCAGAGCGTTGTGTTCATTGACAGAAAATCCAGCTAGAGTCCAGCCACTGGTGGTGTACCTCAGAGATTGATACTGGGATCAATACTATTTAACATCTTCATTAGTGACAAAACAGATTAAGATGATGGAAGAGAGTGCACCCTCAGTAAATTTGCAGATGATACAAAACTGGCAGGAGATGTTGATACTCAAGATCATTGTACTGCCATTCAGAGGGACCTCAAGAGGCTGGAGAAACAAGTATATAGAAATCTCATGAAGTTCAACAAGGAGAAATGTCAGCTCCTGCTCTTAGGCAGGAATCGACCCATGCCCTAGCAGAGGCTGAGACTTCAACAATCTGTAAAGAATGTTTGCAGAAAAAGATCTGGGGATGCTGGTGGACATGCAGTTGAACATGAAAACTATGATATAATTGCAATCACAGAAACGTGCTGGGATGACTTGCACAACTGGAGTGCTGCCATGACTGGCTATAAACTCTTTAGGATGGAAAGGCAAGGAAGGAGATGCAGTGGAGTAGCCTTCTATGTCAGAGAGGGTTTTGATGCCTTGATCTCACTGTTAGTTGAGTGTCTATGGGTAAAAATCGGTGGAATGCCCAACAAGACAGATATCATGGTAGGAGTCTGCTATAGACCAGCCAGCCAGGAAGAAGAGGTTGTTGAGTTATTCTACAAGAGAGAGAAGCCCCACTCTCACTAGCCCTTATTCTTGTGGGAGATTTCAGCTTACCAGATGTCTCAGGAAGTATAATATAGCAAAACCAAAACAATCTAGGAGGTTTCTGGTGTATGCAGAAGACAACTTCCTGACACAACTGGTAGTGAACCGACCAGGGAAGGTGCCCTACTGGACCTGTTGTTTGTGAATAGAAAAGGCTTTGTGCGAGATGTGATGGTTGGAATACACCTGGGTTCATGAGATCATGAGATGATAGAATTCTCATTTCTGGGAGAAGTAAGGAGTAGAGTCAGTAAAATGGCCACCTTGGACTTCCAGAAGGTAGACTTTGGACTGTTTACAAGGGTGGTTGATTAAGTTCCTCAGGAGGCAATCCAAAAAGGCAAAGGAGTCCAAGAGGGCTGGATGCTCTTCAAGAACGAAATCTAAGAGCAAGCCATCCCTATGTGTCAAAAAATGAGCTGGTGGGGAAGAAAACTGTCACGGCTGAGCAGAGAGTTTTGGGTGTGTCTATCTCAGAAAAAAAGAGAATAGTATATGAGCTTTTGAAGACGAAGCAGGTGCCTCAGGAGTACTATGAGGATGAAGAGAGATCATGCAGAGAGAAAATCAGAAGGGTTAATGCCCAACAAGAACCTAAATTGGCCAAGTCTGTGAAAGATAATAAAAAATCTTTCCACAAATATTTTAACAACAAAAGAAGGGCCAAGAAGAATCTCCAATCTTTACTGCATGCAGGAGGTACAATAGTGACAAAGGATGAGGATAAGGCTGAGGTACTTAATGCCTTCTTTACCTTAGTCTTTAATAATAAGGTAAGATGTTCTCTGGGTACTCAGCTTCCTGACCCATAAGACAGGGATGGAGAGCAGAACAAAGCTCTGATGATCCAAAAGGAGGTGGTTAGAGACTTGTTTGGCCAATTAGACACTCACAAGTCTATGGGGCTGGATGGGATCCACCCAAGTTTATTAAAGGAGCCTTTCCATTATCTACTAGCAGTCCTGGCTCACTGGGGAAGTTCCACTTGACTGATGACTGGCAGATCAATTTACGAGATGGGTCAAAGGGAGGATCCAGGAGACTACAGTCCTGTCAGTCTGACTTTGGTGCTGGGAAAATTCTTGGAGCAGGTCATCTTGAGTGCTATCACACAACACACACAAGACAACGGGGTGATCAGGCCCTCTCAGCACGGATTAACGAAAAGCAGGTCCTGCCAAACTAACCGGATCACCTTCTATGACAAGGTTACCCACTTAATGGGTGAGGGAAAGGCCGTGGATATCACCTACACAGACTTTAGTAAAGACTTTGACACTGTTTCTCACAGTATTCTGCTTGAGAAATTGGCTGCCACTGGCCTGGACAGGCATCCTCTCTGCTGGGTAAAAAACTGGCTGGATGGTCAGGCCCAAAGAGTGGTGGTGAATGGAGTTAAATCCAGTTGAAGGCCTGTCACAAGTAGTGTCCCCCAGGGCTCAGTGTTGCGTTCAGTTCTGTTCAATATCTTTATCAATGATCTGGATGAGAAATTGAGTGTACCCTTAGTAAATTCATGGATGACGCTAAGCTGAGAGGAAGTGTTGATCTGCTTGAGGGTAGAGAGGCTCTACAAAGGGACCTGAACAGGTTGGATCAATGGGCTAAGACCAACAGGATCAAGTCCAATGAAGCCAAGTGCAGAGTCCTGCACTTGAGACAGAATAACCCCATGCAGTGCTACAGACTTTGAGAAGAGTGGCTAGAAATCTACCTGGCAGAGAAGGACCTGGGGGTATTACTAACATGACAAACTATCAAAATCATTCTTGAGGCATTCAAAGTCTTTGCTAAGCTATTGATTTAAACTTCATTATAGAGGATAACATAGGAATGTTTGTTTCCTTTAAAGTACTCTAATGCCAAGGCAGCTGTTGTATTCCTTCTTTCTCCAATACAAGAACTCTACATGGTAGCAGCAAGTAAGGAAAGAGACTGGTTCTGGTTTTAATGAATCTGAAGGAAAGGAATCTGGGAGGTGGTATTGTCTTCAACTGTCCTATTCTTCTTCTTCACATCCTGATGTAGCAAATGACATGGTAGAGTCTCTGTTGGAAGGAGATAATGGAGATTGCTTTCCTGTAGTCTTTCTAAAAGGAACTAATATTTTCCTAATATTGAAACCTATAAATTGTAAATGAATGCAGGGCAAAACCTGAGCCATCTATCTGGCTTATCTCTTAGTCATCTCTGAGCCTGCACAGGTGAGTGAGGTGAATTTCAATTACCTGCCTGAAAATAGTAGCAGCTGAGACTGTGATCCCTTCTACCTCCTCCTGGGAAATGCAGCCTTGCCACACTTTGGTAAATGTACACTGAGGATCATAAGTGCCTCTCGACAGCTGGAGAGTCATCCGAATCTATGAGAGGAATGTATTTCTTGCAGCTGATCCTATGTGTTCACCAGAGTAAAATCAGTGTAGGAGTGTATGTGATTATTAAAATTAAGCAGAGTACTTACTCAGTCAATTTCAACTTCTGGGTTCTGTTCTTTCAGTTTTTGTCCTAATTTATTAACAGGTTATGGGCCAAACTCTTGGTTCATGTAAACTGGCCTTGCACTTCAATGAAGCACACATTTATACCTACTGAAATTGAGTTCCATGATGCATCTCAGATACATCTTGTGTTTAAATTATTTAAAATGGAATTAACTGTTTAGTTACTGCCATAAGTAGTAAAAAACTGGAGAACATACTAATACAGGCATGGCTGAAGGGAAAAATGAGGCAAAGGTAAATGACTTTTGAGATGAAGGTGATATTTGAAGAATGACTAAATTATCTAGGGGTTAGTTATCCATATATGCTGTAAAGACTCCTTGTATGAGCAAGTCTTGAATTGTTGAAATATTAATTATTAAATCAAAGATGATTGTTAGGTTCAAGTTCATATTTAGGAGAAGAAAATTTCTGATTAGTTCTGTACTAATAGCTGCAAAAATAAAAAGATATATCCCTTTCCAGTCACTTTCCATGAACTCAAAAGTAAAAGAAAACTTTTTGTTATTGCTCAGCTCTAGTTACCTCCACAGCTTTGTTTTTGTGGTGTCAGGAATAGAGTACACTTTTGGAAAATGGAATAAAGCTCTGTTTAATGCAGATTAGCTTTCTAGTTATAAATGAAAAAGGAAAACCTCAAGAAGTTGTGAAATAACATTGTTACTGAAATATTCATTCCCCCTCAAATATATATATTTGTCCTCTTAAACTGAAAGGAACAAATCAGAACTAACATTTTTTGCACTCAGTTATTTTACTCTGAAGAATCATATTTTTGATATATCAATATAATTTCCTATAAGCTCTTTTATAAAAAAAATCTTGTTTTTTTAGAAAGAGTTGGGTTTTTTTTTTCCTCTTTTACCTACTGGCAGCAGTTTGAAAAACAGAAATGAGAAAGTCTATTTATCAACATAATTAAATGCATTTAGAAGTACTTAATATCCCTATCTGAATAGTGGTCTTTATGGGGACTAGTAGATGTATTTTCAGTTTCATTTTTATTATTTTTCAAGAAAACCATCACCTTCGTGGATCTCAGAAACTGACTTTAACCGTGCTATCATCAGCATAGTACCCGAGGAAGAAATCAGCAGTTAATATTACTTGTATTCAGTTAACCCGCAAACTCTTCTCTCTGAATTGAATTCCTGTTATGGTGGACAAAGCTTTAACAACCTGCTGTGTGATCTTCATGCATCAGACTGTGCATACCACGACATCAGTGATTCAGTCTGTCCGAGTTCAGATGAAAGAAAGAAATAAAACTGAAATACAGAGGTGTCAATCTGAGATGTAAATATACATGCAGGTGTTGATGGATATGTATCGTCTGTCCCTTCTCCATGGCTGCAAGCAACAAATCTATTTTGTCATATCCTTTTCCCCTAATATGCGAACAGCCTTACAGACAATATGAAACATCTCTAACAGCAAGGCAAGGTACAGCAAAGTCTGAAACATGTATTTTAAGTTCTCTGTGGAGGAATGGCTCATCTGCAGGAAGTCAGACACCAGGTCGCTTCATTCCCTGACCATTAGAGTTTCCTCATGCAGTGTGTGTATATCTGTCAAATCTCAGACAGTGAATCAGCCTCAACCATCTCCATCTCAGACATCACTGCAGCCGCCCTCTGACTCAAATGTTTTTAGCACTGTCGTCTGGCTTTACTCTCACCATCACTCCATATGACAGGCATATACGGAGTTGGCCTAATATGCAACTGACAAATAATTTCTGTCAGCTTGGGAAAAGGAGATCATGCAATGGGAAAAACCTAATTGTTACACTTCATGCTTGGCTCCACTGTTAAGGTGTAGCCTAATTTTGCCAATTTTGCCATAACATCTTCCCATTCTCTCTTCACACATTCCTTCAGTCTTAATACATTCACCAAATGGAAGTGGAAACATGTCATGCAGAAGAGTAAACAGCCTGCACAGTTCTCTCTGCCCAACATTACTTTGATTTCAAGACTTCAATCCAATTTTGTTGTTTTTTTCTTCAACTAAGTAAGAATTCCTATAAAGTATTTTTTTTAAATTTTATATTAACAACTAGGAAAATAATAGCTCAGTATATAAATATCCTATGTTTGCCCACCACCAGTGTCCTGCAACGTATGCTGAAAGGGGATAGTCTGGAAAAGGATCAGTGTGCCATGAAACCCACACATTTTCCTCTGGAAATTTAATATTGGAAATAATCTTTTGCAGAATTATGTGACAGAAAAATGTGCAAAATCAATATGCTTTTGGAAGAACTTCGGGCATTTGAATACCCTGTGTTTAAGTATATTAATCATTAGAGGACAAAAATAATATACTATTGCATGTGAGAATAGTACCAAATATCACTTATTATAGAGGAGTTACTGTATCAGATTGGAAACATTTGTCTTTAATTTACCAGATACGACCCTTAGATAATGGAAAAAAATACAGTAAAATTTCATTATTGTTTTAGGCTGTGAAATATTTCTTCAAGATATTTCCCTGCTGTTAGCAGTGTGCAGGAAGACTGCTCAAAGAACTGAAACACTGAGACTTAAAACCTGTAAGGACCCAAAACATTCTCAATAATAATTTCAGAACATTCAAAGACCAATAACAGAAAGAGCTTCAACTTTAAAAAAATCTGTTAACATTAATTTGGTCTTTTTGATTTATACATTTTATAAGGCATTTTGGATGTAAGTCATACATTTCCCATACCATTTATTTGAAATGCCTAAATGCCCCTCTAAGCTTTCCTACACTTTGTATTGAATGAGTGTCAGAAAGGCTACTGTTATCTGCTGATCCAACTTACTTGTGATAACAATAGAGATGTCCATTGCCATTTCAAGTGCTGATCAGATCTTTTCTTTCTTGCTTGTTCTGATGAGCATTGGAGAGGTGATCCCAATGTTATCATCTGTGGGTATAAAACCTACTGCCGCGATTAAGAGACGGGACGCAGCTTGATGCAAGCAAATGTCGTCTTTATTGTGCAGCTAACTTATATTTATACCAGTTACAGCTAATTTAGGCTCATACATATTGCAAAAAGCAAGCTCAGTATTGGCTAATACAAAAGGGTCTTCTGCCTCACTTAACGACAATTTCCTGCCATTCAACAATAAGTACCCGCGATCAAGCCCGCAATCTTTGTTAAAGTTCTTGTCTCACTCCCTCCCAGGGCCTGTGGCCTACAGTCTCCAGCACGTCTGCCTTTATCAACTGATCTGTGCTGGGGGTTCTCCTGAAGCAACCCCCAGCTGTTGCAACATCTCCCCCTTCCTGTTGCACAACAAGAATCTTTTTCATAGATCGCGCTACCAACCTTTGCAAACATTGTAATAAACATGGCAATAAAAGTAATAACAAGACAAAAACACCTAAAGCATATATGACCATTTTTACAAGGCTTCTCAACCACCCTGAAAGTCCCCATCCTTCAAAGAGTTTATCTAACCAGTCCCAACTATCACCCTGTTGTAATTTGGAGACTCCAGTCTTAAGCTGTTGAATGCTTGCATGAATAGATTCCGATTGGTCGGAAAGATTCATGCAACACATACCTTCAAAATCTTCACAACCATGTCCCTGTGCTAAAAGCAAAAATCTCTTGCAACTCTATTTTGTAACGTAACATGCCTAACACTATTAATATCCGCTAACAAGCCAGTCAAAGCCATTGAAGTAGCTTTAGTCTGCTTACTCAACCAACATCCCAAATTTGTCAGCTTTGTCAAGGCTGCTGCAGTTGCTACCCCAGGACCTAATGCCGAGGCAGCTACAGTTTCTCCAGGTTCCCAGAAAGGTGACTGTACTCTCACAGTCAGCCCCAAATTGATGGATAGATCGTTTATTTTGTTTACTTCGTTTCTTGTTATAAATCATAGTGAAATTGGGAGTTAGTAACGTAAGCCATCCAAGGCTACATAGCCTGCAATTAAATTTTGACAATATTCCTCTGCACACTTTAACTCCATTAATCAGACAAAAATTTTCTACATGCAAAGCAACTAGAAAAGAAAAAGAACGCGATACTTTAGGAAAGATATGACTATACAAGGCTGTTTCGTTTCTATGCACAGGTAAACTAGCATTTACATTCTGACATTTTTGAGTGATTTTATAGGTACAATTATACATTACACAAGCATCCATTATTACTGACCTATTTCGCTGGAACCTATCTTGGACCGCTGTCTGTAATGACAAATATAACCTCTTCCTGTCATTTTTAGCTCAACAGGTCCTTCCCATTCGCCTGAGTCCCAGTCTTTGTATAGTACCTTGATATCTTGCTGGTCCTGGTTATTCAGTCCTGCCTCTAGCGATCAGTGATGGATTACAATAGGAAGACTAGTTCTATTTCCAGTTAAATGTAAAAAGTTCAAAAGTTCAACACATAAGTCGCCTTTGCAATTCTTTCACTAGGAGGTAATATTTCTCCCTTTTTTTTTTTCTTTTTTTTTTCTTTTCAGTTTGAGGAGCTTTACTTTTAAAAGGTACTAATTGTGCTATTAGACCAAATGCCTCACCATCAAGTCGTCTACGAGCTTTTCTCTGAGTAATGGCTTTTCCAATTTTGCTCAAAGTTTGTTGTGCATCACTCCTAAAAGTAAGAGGTGCTGTTAAAGCCATGTCCTCCCTTAAGAAGATCAAATAATGGACTTAGTTCTGCATTAGTTATACCCGAAGAAGGTTTAACTCGATTGATTGTTCCTTGGAGCTTTTGTAAATTGTTTTAACTACTATTTGTAATTTGCCTTGCAGGGGTTCAATTGTGGCATTCAAAACTTTCCACTCAAAATATTTCCAGGTCTGAATTTTTTCAGGTGTGACTTGAAGGCCTATTTTCTCTAATACAATCTTTGAAATGGTATTAGTTGAGCAACACAACTGCCCTGGGTGACACACACAGGTGGGAAAGGAATACAAACCACAGCCCGTACAAATTCCAGCAAAAGCAGAATTAATAACACCAGGTTACACAAAAAGACCCTGCAAAGCGACACTCGAATGACCCACTAACCAAGCACTCAAACCCGTTACCAATAAGACCAAAAGCTTACAGCGAAACCTTCAATCCCTTATTATTGAAGAGGCTGTGGAGAAGATCCAAGCAGGAGCATTTACTGTTGTCACACGTCTACCCTGCATGCTGGGTTGCTGGTTTCCTTGGTTCTTTAATGTTAACGGTTTACCCCCTGGCTTCTTTCATCTGTTTTTACCTGTATGGAAATTCTCAAGGGTGCTAATGTATTAACTTTTCTATTCCTTTGCAGTTTTTTACTCTCAGAGGACACTCCTCCCGGACTCTTAAATCATGTCCCCATCAGTGTCCGGCCAAAACTCCCCCCACAGTTGTCTGCACTAGGACCCAGCAGCTGCTGATCCGACAAGGGACACTAGAATGCAGAGTGTTCTTCATAAACTGTTACTCCCCTAGAGAGAGATAAGGACTCCCAAGCTGAAACTAAACAAAAAAACCTTGACTTTCAAACAAAATAAGGAGTAGGGGGGAGGGGGAGACTCACACACAACTATGTATTTTAAAATCTTGTCCTCTGCAGCCTTTCACTTCAAAGGTCCCAGGTAAATCTACCTGTTTGCCGGCTTAGTGGACGTTTGAGATTGAAAGGTTTCAGAATTGCATTTTTAAGATTAATCAAAACAGAGGCTCAATATAACCAAAACCCAATTTGCAAGTCTTACAAACGTTTAAAGCGCTTTAAACACACACACGCATACACACGCACAGAACCACTCTTTTGGGAGCTGGCTTAATATACCCATACAATATTCTTTACGACTGGTCAATAAGAATAGCATGATGGTATGAATACTCAAACTACACACGGCACCGAACACACACAACACTTAAAACATGCAGATATATCACAAAATAAGGTTTGTATCAATTGTTTAACAGGTAGTAGTCTTTGGTTGGTAGAGCATTTTCGTGGCAGAGGACTATCCTATGACGGCTGTGAATTATTCATGTATACTATGGAGCCGGTGGCTGTTTCGAGCGCTGAGGCGGTGGGCAGCTTGGTGACGAAACAGTCAATACTTTCTTTTTACAGCCTTTCAAATTTCTTTTATCGCTTCATAACTAACTGATTTCCAGCGGAGATCTGGTGTTTCCTCAGCCACGCCATCTTCTACCTCCTCTGATTCCTCGCTATTATTTTGTGCAGCCCTGTTCCGTCTTTGTCTCTCCAAAGGCTTATGATGTCGGGCGGCAGATTCCTTTTGGACGATCCAGGCCTTCGGAAAGGTCCTGGATCAAAGGGATCCTCCTCAGGAGGACAGCCAGCGGCGCACAGTTCTGGTACCACGGAGGGTCCATCCTTTACTAGTGATAACGGAGGGATAATTGGAAAGTCCTCCTCCCCTTTCACCTTGTCTCGGGGGCTCTTTTCTTGTACTTTTAAAGTCTCAAAAGTACTCCTCCACCACGGGAGCATACGCTGTGCTTCAGCATTCCCTGTGGTTGCTGCATCCCACAGTTTTAACCCTACTTCATCCCAGAGTTCCCGCGTAAATATAGTAGATGCGGTTACGGTGGGTATCTTTTCCTGTACCCATTTAAGTATTACTTTAAGATCATGCCCAGAAATATTTTTACCTTGTTTCTTAAGAAGGGCTTTCATGAGTTCATATACGTCTCTTTCGGGGGAAGACATCTGATTCCCCATCTTTCCCACGGCTCACCTCAATTCTCCAGAGGGATTGTTCCTGGCCAGGATCCTGCTTCCTTTCAGCAGCTCATTCAAAGTTCCGAGGGACTCGCGGCATGCCACACAGATAGGTGGTTATCAGCCTGCCTCACACGGGGCACCAATTTGCCGCGATTAAGAGACGGGACGCAGCTTGATGCAAGCAAATGTCGTCTTTATTGTGCAGCTAACTTATATTTATACCAGTTACAGCTAATTTAGGCTCATACATATTGCAAAAAGCAAGCTCAGTATTGGCTAATACAAAAGGGTCTTCTGCCTCACTTAACGACAATTTCCTGCCATTCAACAATAAGTACCCGCGATCAAGCCCGCAATCTTTGTTAAAGTTCTTGTCTCACTCCCTCTCAGGGCCTGTGGCCTACAGTCTCCAGCACGTCTGCCTTTATCAACTGATCTGTGCTGGGGGTTCTCCTGAAGCAACCCCCAGCTGTTGCAACAACCTACCACACACCTACCTAAACTGACATTCATGATTTTTTTTTCACAGTTGAAACAATTATCCTAAAAATGTTAGTTAAATATATCTGAGTCACACAACAAGGAATTTATCTTTTAAACAAACAACGAAAAACCCCACAGCTTTCTGAATATTTAGAGAGCTGACTCAAAAGTTGTGCTGGTTTCAATAAAATAGATGATTTATAAGTTATGTGGGTTTCCATATGAAGATTGGTGAAGATTTTTAACTCTTTATGTTTTATTGTATGTCTTTACAACCACTGAGTAATCTTATCCTCAGAAAGTCCTACATATAAGTTCTCTATATCAGTAAAACTATATGTATATATAATTTGCATAAAATTCTGTAAGAGAGTAGTTAAATACTGAAACAAAATGCTCAGAGAGATTAGCCAGTCTTCAAATTTCACCTGGAATTGAATTAAACCTGAGAAACCTGATCAGACTTTGGAGAAGGAGTTCCTCTCTTTCAGAAGTCCTTGTCAATCTAAATTGTTTTGTGATTCTAAAGCAGTAACAAAATTGCTGTAGTTGCCAAAAGTAGTTAACACAGTTATGGCTAAGAGGAGAAACACCTGATATAATAAGGAGTACTTAGAAACTACTGTATATATTTACGTAGTTCATAACTCTTCTTCCTCTAAAGGTAGTGGGATCACAAAAAACAGCATAATTTCATTAATATGTTTCACATTTTAATCTTGTTTGCAGTTTTGTTTGTGGGTTTTTACTTTTATTTCCCCCCCAGAAAGAATTATTGCAGGTAGTTTCATTGTTTTTATTTACTTCTAGGTGTGCAATATCATTTCCTTTACATTTACTGCAGCTCTTTATCTACCTGTCCATAATTCTTTTTAATCCATAAAGAAAACAAAGTGGGGCAGGAGGTAAGTGATGGGGTAGAGTGTGTTGTTTGTTTTCTAAATGCAGAACATGTTTCCACATCCTATTTAAATGTTGTGTGGTGGAAGAACTGGGAAAAAAAGTAATAGAAGAATAAGACAGAAGCAGAAGCAAACCAGCATTAGAATATGAGATAAGTACTTTTATTTGAGGGAATTTCCCTTGTCAAAGCCAATTAATCTAGATCATTTAATTACAGTCTCCAAGTTTTTGGCTGCTGTTTTATGCCTTCAGTTACAAGTAAATTGCAAACCCTGTCTCTGCAAGGATAGCTTGTCCTCTGGATTGATTTACTGGAAATTTCTCTATTAAGACAAAGCTATCATAGTACCTCTGGTTATGCAATTTGTGTGACTAATACTCAAATGCCATGCACAACTTGAGCTCCATTTTTTTCCTGGAGAAGAGTAATGTATTGAATACTGTAACTGAAGTATTTCCATCCATTCAGTTTAACAAAATTAATATTACCTGTTTCTTTTCTTCTGGTCTATGCTGACACAGAAAGCAGAGGATCGATTAAAAAAGAAAAAGTCCCCTCAAAAAAACAAACAAACAAAAAAACCCAAAAAACCCAACGAAAACTTTTATCCTCATTTTAGTTTTGGTAAAAATAAAAACTTAGAATTTGTTCTTCTACAGATTTAGGCTAGGAGATAGATATAATGAGATAATATTTGTTTATTGATCAATGCCATGACTTACTAAGTTTCCGTTGGTCCCTTTAACCATGATCTTTGAAAATATTTGTTTGGTTTTCAAGAAAATACAGAGCCGAAAGAATAGTTCCAAGAGTAGTTGAATCAAGACAAATTTATATTAGATGAAATAATATAGTTAATGGCAAACATGATACACAATGCCTACACACTTCAAAGCAGAGAAATTTCTCAATGCCTAGCTTGATTAATCAGAAATGAGAGTATGTGTAATTCTTAATAACTTATCACTCCTGAGTTGTCATATAAAGAATAATTGGTCACTTCTGACAGTTCCTAACCCTTATGAAGGATGTAAAAAAGAAAGGAAACAGAAGAAATATATTTTAAAATTCTAATACAATTCACAAATATCTGTTGGGTTTTTGTTTGGGTTTTTTTGTTGTTTGGGTTTTTTAAATAATCATTTCCAGAACCAAATGATGAAATTAAAATTCAGGCACCAATATTTTAGAATGGAGAATTCTTTTAGGACCTTTTAATACCATTTTTTAAGACTATAAGCATTCACCTAAATGTCTGAAAGTAAAGCTAGAAAGAAAGCCTGTCCTTAGTTTGAGTGAGTTCATAATTATACATGAATGGTTCACATAGATCAAGTTTTTACTATTACAAAATCCACTAATACGTTATTCTTTATGCAGGTTCATTTTTTATAGACAGGAATTAACCTATACTTGCTTCAGGTATACTAATTAAAACTGAATTTACATTAAAAATAACAACATAATGAATGGGAGAAATATAACAGATATGTCGATTTCACGAGTTAGAGTATTGGTATATGTGTTGTAGTATCCACTACAGTGGGTAACTACAAAACATTTTATTCATATATATTAAAACTTACAGAGAATTACAGAGATTACTGACAAACAATCTTCCAATGGTTTAGAAAGTCCTTTAAGATAAGCACTATACCTTCAGCCTAGCAAGGCCAGCAGTCGAAAGCAATTTCTGCAAGAAATAATGGGCATAAAAAAATGGCAGATACTTCAAGAAGTACATAGGAGGTAAAACCTCCTCTTCATAAAACTAAACTTTTTTTGATTCTGTTTTGCAAGGTGAATTTCCAATAGTAATATTACAGTAATAGACGGTATGAAAATTTGTACAAAATCTCTGTAATCTTGAAGCTAAAATAAGCGGTCATCCTTGAAATGATGACTGTTCAGGAAGTATGATAAATATATAAATATATATAAATTCTGCATTCTATGCAGAATCATACTGTAGAAAACTGCCTCACAGATAAAAAAAAAAAAACAAATATTATTTCCTAGGTGAAAAGAAAACTACACATTAGTGTTCAAAATTTGTCAAAATTTACCAAACATCTAAAAATTTTCAAATTCCATTAGAAAATTTGCAGATGACACCAGACTAGAGGACTGGCTGATAAGTCAGAGGGTCATGCTGCCATCCAGAGGGACCTTGATGGGCTGAAGGAATGGGCCAACAAAAATATCAGGAAGTTCAGCAAGAAAAAAGTCAAATCCTACACCTGGAAAAGAGCAACCCTATGCACCAATATATATTGGGGGCAGCTGGGAAGAAGCTTGGCAGAAAAAAAACCCTGAGGGTTCTGGTAGACACCAAGCTGAACGTGAGCCAGCATTGTGTCTTTAGAGCAAAAGAATCAAAGGTATCATAGGCTTCATTAGGCAAAGTATTCCCAGCAGAACAAGGGAATTGAGCCTTCCCCCTTACTCAGTACTGGTTAGGCTGCACCTGGAGTGCCGTGTGTAGTTCTGGGCTCCTCACTACAAGCGAGACATGGACATACTGGAAAAAGTCCAGCAAAAAGCCACATAGATGATGAAAGGACTGGAACAACTCTCCTGCAACAAAGACCAGAAAGAACTGGGAGAAGAGAAGGCTTGGGAGGATCTCATCAACTGTTGGTCAGTTTGGGGTCACTTGTCCTGTCTTCTCCTCCCCTGCAGCTGCAACCCATTTTTGCCCCTTTCACTTACAGCTCCACCGGCTTGAGGATGGCCTTGTTTTCTATAGAAATAAGTATGAGCAATGGCCTTTATGCATAGCAGTGCCCCATATTGTAACTTCTAGAGAGAAACGCTACCTGAAAAACATGCAGTTAACCTTCAGAGAATGAAGTTACTTAGATGAGTCTTAGCTGAAGTTAGAAAACTGTTTCTACTTTAGTTCAAACTAGAACATCAGGTTATTCTGTGTATTTTTCAAATTTCATAGAATTTGCAAGCCTAGCCACTTTGCTGACAGAAAAAATTCTGGCAGGTTTATGGAGTAAGGTAGGAGATATTTGAATGTAGTGCTTGTCTGTATAGTCATTTACGAACACAAATTTCAGTCCATATTTTTTGAAATGTTGTCACCCAAACTTCAGAGCTGGAAATTAAGTTATTACAACATGAATTCAAGAACTCAAAATAAAACATAAAAAACATGAACCTCTAAACAATTTTAATTTGCAGAAAACATGGTTCAAGTTCAGGCTCAGAATTTCAGCTGGTACAGGTTATTTGGGATATATTTGTTGATCTTAAATCCTGTCCTCCCATTCTTTAGTCAGAGAGACTTTTCTACTCAGAATAAAGTCATTTATAACAGCATTTACTCCAGTTAACGTTATATGAAACTTACATGTGCATGCATTCATGACACATGATTGACAAAAGGTGGCAATTGACTTTCCCCTTTTCAGCTTTCACTTTAAACTGTTGCCTCAAAACACTACTCTTTTCAGGCAAAACCGATAGCTATTGTTTTCCTTTTGGCTTTAATATTTAGTTTGTCATTATGGCATCTATTGTTAAAAGGCCATATGTTCAAGATGCTTGAACATACGTCTTAAAGGGCCTTAAACTATAACTTGGCATGGCAAAACACTGTAAAAATACAAAGGATTGATTTCACTGTATATCTTCTACCTCTATTCTGACATCAGGACTTCCTTGATTGAAGCTCTCAGTTATCCACCCCAACCATCTGATATACTCCATATCTCTACTTCCAGCCTTGTAGCTACACTATGTATAAAGTTTACTTTATCTATTTCAATAACCATTCAAATGCCTGAGACATATGCACACATCCTGCACAGAAAGTTATTGCTTGTAATTTCTCTTTTTATTGTAGCAATCAGATATTTCAAAAGAATTCTTACTTCTAACAAGTGTCTCATGAGCTGAAAAACAGGCAAAAGAAGCAAGATAATTGTACACCATCCACTCACATTTTGTTCTACTTCTGCTACAGCAAAGGAATACCTAACTGCTAGAAATTAATACCATAGTCAATGGAGCTACATCCCCAGAAGCCAGGGACTCAAACTGTGTTATCATTGCATCAGAGAAATTGTATCTCCTCCTTTAAGTTTTTGCCTTAGAAGTATTAATCAAGTCTTTAAGATTAGCAATATGTAAACCCTTTCTTACAAACTTAAAGGATATTCTAACAAGGCCTGCTGCTTGAAAAGTAAGTAGATTGGTGACCTGTGTCTTTTAATATGAAACCCAAACCCCATAATTTTTCATTGGTATCATTGGTATCATTGATAGTCTTTTCTATTCTTTACTTTGGCTTGGCAGTGAAATCGCTTCAAAGAAGATGGTCACCACTGGCTTCATTCTTGAAGTCTTTGAGATTTTTCTCATTCATATCACGTTGTCTTCTCCCATTTTCACTGCAGAAAGGAAAAATCTCAACTCTGCACTCTAACTTGGAAGAAATACACATATTTATGTAACACTAATTGTGTAGTCCAAGTATAATCTTGAATGCAATATAAGCATGTTCTTTTGTTTATTGTAAATGTGACAGGTCAGTTGACTGAGATTCCTTTCAGTGGGATCATCTATAACCAAGACAGATTATTTTCCTTTTTTATGCTTACAGGCTGATTCTTGCCTAGTTTTGAACATGTTTGTCTAAATTTGGACCTTTCTCAAGGGAAAAAACAGTAGGATCTTTAAGTTAACAAAAAAGTTCATATTGATGAAAGTTGAGAGTGTTTTGTTTGGTTGTTTGGAGTTTTTTAATATATAGATATTTTGAGGTTCTCCTCACACAAAAGACTTTAGGAACACATCCTTAGTAAAGTTCTGTAGTGTATCTTAGGTATCTTCAAAACTCAAGTCACCATGGTACAAACTGTCAGAGGTTTCTAAGTGTCAAACTGCTACTTGCTTTAGTGACTAAATGAGACAGAAAATACTTTAGCAATCAGTATAGTAAGGCCCTCTGTAGATTTTGCTCCTAGATTCTCCAGGTACCGAGATGCTGTTCCTTTTATACTTCATAGGCAGATATGCTCAGACTTAAAGAATAAGGGGAAAAAAAAATGGAAGATATCTTTATCAATTCACTGCAGCATCTTTTTCACAAAGATTGAATCATATCATTTATAGGAAATGAGCAAGTCTGGGCCTCATCCTTGAAAGTGCTTTTCATTCTTGAAAGTGGTCTGGGCTACTTTCAAGAATTATATACAGTTACTTGCTTTCAAGTAATGCAATAAAATAGTTGCTTTTGTTGGTGTATCTTACTAACAGTACTATGGTCATTTAATGAAGTATGTAGATACATTTTGTGTTGTATAAACTGGGGTTTACAGAGCTTCTCTTGGGGAACATAATCAGGCAAATACAATTTAGGTGCCTTTTGCGTTTATTAAGAATAATGAAAAGGGAGCAAGCTCTCTTAGCAGTCATTACCCTTCTTCAGCATTTCTACTGTAATTCCTATAATAACTGAGTCTCAAAGCTTGTAAATAGAAGAAAGAATACATTGTGAATTTTCTATTTCTTTTTGTTTTGCTTAAACTGGTATATGTGTTCAAAAGTGCAGGTGTGAAAAAATGTTTCCTTTATATATATATCTACACACACGCATGTATCCATATATGTATCTATACAGATACATTTGCTTGCATATATATGTAAATACATCTAAGGAGTATTTAACATTTTGTTTCATGGTAGCAAGCATAATACCACATTTGAATAAAAAAAATAAAAATCATCAGCTATGATGTGGGGTTTGTGTTAGCATACGTGAATGAGGCCCAACACAAAAAAATCAAGTCTATGTCTATAACTCTTTTGATTTAATAAAGTAAGAAAATCAACTACGATCACCTTCAAAATAGTTCCCTTCTGAGCTGACACAGAGCTGTGTACAATGCTGCTGACATTCAAAGCAATTCTGCAGATCATCTTCTGAAAGGTTGTTGAGGATCTCTGTTGGTTTTGCTTTCACATGTTCTATGGACAAAATATTGTTCCTTTGAGCATGAGCTTGATCTTTGGGAAGAGGTAGAAATCACAGTGACCCAAGTCTGACAAATAGGTTGAGTGCTCAAGAACAGAGATGTTGTTATTAGCTAAAAACTGCTTCAGAAAATTTTGTGGGGTAAGGCATTGTCTTGGTGAAAAATCCATCTGTTTCTCCACAATTCCAGTCGTTACCTTCTTATGCATTTGTGTAATTTTAACAAGACATCAATGTAATACTACTGATTTATTGTCTGGTTGCCAGGATACCTCTCAATACCATGAATATCAAAGCAAATAGTCAACACGGCTTTGCACTTTCAATGATTCATAGATTTTTTGGTCTTCGAGATGTTGTTGACTTCCATTACCTTGATTGTCCCTTGGTTTCTAGATCATCATGTAAATATCCAAGTTTCATCAGAAGTAATTACCAAATTCAACAGATCTGCTTTATTCTCAATGTATTGCAAAATAAAAAACTGTCCAAACACAGTTCCTTGTGACGTTCTTTTTGTTCATCTGACATTTGGTTTAAACCATTTTTGCATGAATCTTTTTCAAGTTCAGTTCTTTCATTAGAATGCATCAAAATATTTCACTGTCCACATGAACTTTCTCATGTACTGCTCAAGCAACCAGTCTTCTGCCTTTCTGAATCACATCTTTCACTTTTCCACGGCTGTCATCAGTAATGGCTTTGCATGGGCAGCCTGAGCGATTACCATCTTTCACACTATCTCTGCCTTCCAAAAATCATTTGTGCCATTCAAAAAATGCGTGCACAAGACATACACTCTTCACTGTAAGCCTCAGTCAATAATTGAAAATTCCTCAGTTTCACAAGAAACTTGGTGTTAACCTGCTCTTCACTTTTGCACACTGACATTTTCTGACCAAGGGTAAGAAAACATCTATAATTGAACATGTGCCCACTCATACTGAGAGAAGTGATCAAGTTGAGCCTGTCGCACTGTGATAGGTTAGAACACATTCTATAACCATCTCTTTGTCCTTCCCCTCTCACTCTTTGTTCCCAAGCTGTGCGGTTAATCCCGGGTTTTTTGTATTGGATCTCATATGTGTGTGTGTATGTTCAAAGAGAGGATCTAAATAGACCTTGTCTAGACAAACATATGTTGCTTTATTTGATTGAATTATGATGTGTCAGCATATGAATTCATACTTTGGGAATCCAGTAGAAGTTTGATCCACTGCTCAAACACCTATCAGCTAAAGAAGAGTAACTACATGAAAACATCTTGAAAGAAAACCTGAAGTGTCAGGATATCCCATAAGACGCTTGAGATCACCACCACTGTCATCATGTAAACCATGTATACCTATGTTTTTCTTTTTCCTATGAAACTCAGAAGTAAAAAATAGCAGGAGTCACTGAATGACTTCACAGCGTTGCTCAAGGTATGGCCCTGTTTTGAAAGAGCACCTTTGAAAAGGTGAAAGCTTAGTGTGATGTTTGAGTACAGAGGGGAGAAAAGGTCTTGCAAGGAGAAAATACAAAGATGAGAAAAAATACCCTGTCTTGATAATTCTATGTAATTCCCTTGTCTTAGGCAAATATATATGTGTTATTTCACATTTAACCATCTCTCTATGGCTGACGTACTTAAAGCACAGGAGCTGATTCCAATAAGTTCTCATCTTAGTTGTTATTTCTTTTAAGAAATTAACATTCTATTTGACAGAAACAACTATTTCTCTGTGATAGTTTTGTAAGTGATGTTGTAAGGTCACCTTAAAAAAAAGCAACACTACAATATTCATCTTCATTATTATAATGAAACGAAACAAACATCACCTAGAACAAAAAAGTCATTAATATTTATCTGCAAAAGTTTAATTTTCTTGATGAGGAATAATACTCTACAAACTTTCTATTCATCAGCTTGAAAAAAGGCATCATCAATCAAAACCAAAGTATCATTGTTTCACAGTGCTAAAAAGACATTTATTTTGAAAAGCCAAGCATTCAAAAGACAGAAAATGCGAACATTTAACCATTTCATAAACAAATTTTAGGGGTTTTATTTCATAATCATTTTTTTTCAATTGAATTTCTGAGATATTTAATTTATTTCACTTATTTTTAGATCTTTGATATTCAGATAATATTTCTATGCCTTATTTATTCCGTTGCTCAATAACATGAATATGGCAAGCATAGAAACAGAATCACAGAATGGTTGAACTTGAAAGGGACCACAGTTTAACAGTCATCTAGTCCAGCTCTCCTGCTCAATGGAGCATCAGATACTGCAGTTTACTCCGTGTCCAGCCAGTTTGCAATATCTCCATAGATGGAGACATCACAACTTGTCTAGCAACTTGTTCCAGTGTTTGACTACTCTCAGAGTTAAAAGTTGTTTCCTATATTCAAATAAAATTCCCTGTGTCTCATGTCCATTGCATCTTGTCCTATTACTGGGCAGCACTGAAAAGATTCTGCCTCTCTCTTCATTCCCTTTCATCAGGTGTTTATACACACTAATAACATCTGCTCTGAGATTTCTTTACTCCAAACTGCATTCTCAGCCTTTCCTTGTATGAATGATGCTCCAGTCCCTCGATCATCTTTGTGACCCTTTGCTGGACTTTCTCCAGTAAGTCAATCCTTTTTGCAATGGAGGGCCCAGAACTGGACACAGTACTCCGTATGCTTTCCACTGTCCCACCTGTTCTGAGTAGAGGGGAAGCATCGCTTCCATTGACTTATTAGCAATGCTCCTCCTAATGCTGCCCAGAAAATTACCAGCCTTCTTTGCCACAAAGGTACTCTGCTAGCTCATCTTCAATTTTGTGGCCACCAGGATCCTCAGGTCCTTTACTGCAAAGCTACTTTCCAGGTGGTTAGTCTCCAGCATGTATCAGTTAGGGTTATTCCTCCACACGTGCAGAATTTGGCATTTCTCCTTCTTGAACTTCATGACATTCCTATTGGCTCATGTCTCCAGCCTGTCAGGTTCCCTCAGGATGGCAACATGATCCTCTGGTGCCTGCAAACTTGTTGAGGGTGTATTCTGTCCCCTAAACCAGGTTGCTAAACAAGAAGTTGAACAGGATTAGCCCTCCGGAATACCACTAGTGTCTGGCCTCCAGCTGGAATTTGTGTTATTGACAAAAGGCCTGGACATTCAGCCAGTTTTCAGTCCATCTTACTGTTCACTTGTCTAATCCATACTCTGTCAGCTTGTCTATGTTATGCCAGAAAACTCCAAAAGTCCTGCTCAAGTCAAGATAAACAACAGCAACGGCTCTCCTCTCAGCTGGGCAACATCCCCTCTGCCCAACTTAATTCACTACATCTGTTGAAATGAGGTATGTCTAAAGAAACAGGTACTTAAGTCCCTTATGTTATTTGTGAAGAGTCAGAGTGGACTGAAGGACTTTAAGGGACCATCCAGCTGCCTAACGTTAGTCACCTGAATTAGCCCAAAGAGTGCAGGGACTTCTTAAGACATTTTTCACTGGATACTGAAAACAAAGGTGCAAGACAGGTGCGCAGGACAACTGGACTAAAGAATATCAAACTTTAACAATTTTCCAATGCGTGGTTTCATCAATGTCATTGATGGAACAAGTCACAGGACCAGAAATGAATGATATTAGCATAATACCAAAGTGAGGACTTTGAGAATTTATTTGGAAATCTCTCCCAATTTTCATAGAAGACCATCACTGAATATATTTCCAGTATTTTATTAATCTAATTTTTAATGAATATGCTAGAGTTTGTCAGAGTAAGAGATTTATAAATATGTTTCAATACAGACAAATAAAATGTTATATCATCTAAGTGACGTCAGCAATTCTCAGCCTTAAGCAAGAGCCCAGAATAAAAATTTTGGCTCAAAATACTTAAAGTTATAAGCAACTTTCGATAGCTTCATCTTCCGAAGTATTCATATGGTTCAATGACAAAGGGATCCTATTCTACCTCTGTCTACATGTTTAATACCAATGAGACATTGAGACTACAAAAAGGCTCACATGATCCTAAATGATACACTGCCTATATTGACTGTCATTAGGAATATCAACTATTTATTTTTCTGATAGCCTGAACAACATCTGAAAGACCACACACCTCAGCAGATGAGTTGTCTAAGTGACTACTGTATATGGTGGAGATATAATCAATAGAGAGAGATACAATCAAAACAGGACAAAAGGTGCTATTTGTCTGCACCAAAGCAAATTCCTGTGTGGGGCTGACATGATTCACTCCCCAAACTCTGGTAATCCTATTGATTAGTTTTCCAGTAAATATAATAGCAGCACAGTGTATCTCTGCTCAGAAAAGGGACAGGTGGAGTTGGCCACGTTCTAGATTAATCCTGTTCCAGATGGACATATGGATATTTTTCATATAAAAAAAAAATCTAAATGAATAGGCTTCACAATGGAATTGCACTTTTCTGGTTTGCCCATCGTGAATGTGCTTGTATGTAAACATACACTTGCACAGAGATTTTTACATAGAAAAAAATCTGTACTAGTATTGTACTGGGTTTGGCTGGGGTAGAATAAATTTTCTTCATAGTAGCTAGCAGGGGGCTGTGTTTCAGATTGGTACTGGAAACATTGTTGACAGTTCAGGGGTGTATTTTTATTGCTGAGCAGTGCTTAGACAGCCTAAAGGCTTTTTCTGCTTCTCACACCACCCCACCAGCGAGCAGACTAGGGGTGCACAAGAAATTGGGAGGGGACACAGCTGGGACAGCTCACCCCTGCTAGCCCAAGGGATATCCCATACCACATAACGACATGCTCAGACTATAAAGCTGAGGGGAAGAAGAAAAGGTGGGGATGTTTGGAGTTAAGGCATTTGTCTTCCCAAGTAACAGTTACATGTGATAAAGCCCTGCTTTCCTGGAGGTAGCTGAACACCTGCCTGCCAATAGGAAGTAGTGAATTAATTCATTATTTTACTTTGCTTGTGTGAGTGGTTTTTGCTTTACCTGTTAAACTATCTTTATCTCAACCAAAGAGTTTTCTACCTTTTGTCCTTCTGATTCTCTGCCCTGTCCCTCTAGAGAAGAGTGAATGAGCAACTGATTGGTGTTCAGCTGCCTGTTGTAGTTAACCACAATACACATGTGTTACACTATATACACATGTACATAAAGCTTATGCATATATGTAAAATCTTTTATCTCTTATATTGCATATATTATAAATTATGTTATAAATTATATATTTTATATAAATCCATATATATTTCTGCATATATGTATATTTGTATATAGAGATAAGTATATTTTTTATATTTATCCTGGCAGAAAAACAGAAAAATCCATAAACATGCATAAAATCTTAACTTTTTAAAGGTTGAATTAGAACAGGGAAAATTACTATGACAAAGGAGTTAACCATTTGTAAGTAAGTTTATGTTAAACTTCAATCTGGTTTTAGATATATTCTTTCATAAAAAAATACTGAAGTGAAACCTCACTTTTGGGCATTTGCTTTGCTATCTGCATAATTTAAATTCCTGTCTTCTGATGAGTCGAGCTGTTATAGGCACATCAGAACCAAAAATAAGTACAAGGTACTACTTTGATTTCCATTCCCTTCTTTTAGGATGGACATACCTTAAACATGTGTTTAAGTACCTAGTTGAATAGAGATTTAATGATGATCTGGGACAAAAAGATCTTCTTTTTGCTTCCTTTTTGGTATGAGAGAAAGCAAGCCAACTGTGATATGATAACTGCAGTGAATGACCTTATTTCATTAGGTACTCAGATTTATGATCCATCCTCTTTGACAAGACATGATGATTTTTGAGTGTAGTCAAAGATTAGAGTATTGTTTTTTGTGGCTGACACCTTTATTTTTCTAAGATGTATGACTATTTGCTTGACCAGATGATTTTTGCATGGCAAATGTGATAGTGCATTAAAAAAAAACAGAACAAAACACAGATATTAGTGCTGCATCCTATTTGACTCGCAGAAATAAAGATTTTTTTAAAACCAGGTGAAGTAAGTTGCCTTCTCTTTGAAAGTAGCCAAAGTGCAGGAAAGTATGTAGTAAATTGAGAAGTCTACTTATAGAACAGTTTTCTATTACAATTACATTTTTTTTTTGATTCTTTGACTCTCAATATTAAAGAAAATCAGAAAAGAAATAATGTAGACCGGAATACTCTATTATACTACTCTTGCAACTATATCCAGCAGCTGAGGCTTAGCCATATTAATGCCTGTTGTTGTTATGGTATCAAGATCTCCTGGTAAATACTATGAGAAATTGAAGTGCTGCTGGTACCTAGGAATGATGAAGAGGAAGGAAGTGATGAGTGAAAGCAGACAGGTGGGTTGGGAATGTTTACTAGAACTTGGCGCTGCTCATTTTGAAGACCTTGGAAGTTGATAACGAAGAAGCCAGTAGAATTACTGCCTAAAACCTAATTTCCTTCTCATTTTTCCCTCATTATGTGCCTGCGAATTTATCTATAATTTTTACATAAAATGTATTAAATACTGCACTAGTGATACTTTAATTGTTTATTCTTTTTGACACATTAATAAAATAGAAAAAGTTGCAGTTGATTTCATGCAATGTAGAGTTATTTTTCTGTGCTCAACTATCAGAACAGCCCAGGTCATTCAGTTACCTTGCTATGAAACTGGGTTGAGCTTGAATCATTAATGTGCACTTAGTTTGCTTATGATCTGCATTTAGCTATTAGCCTGCATTCAAGTACACTTAACGTATTGGCTTCTTGGCAGTACAGAGAGGTATAATACCTTAAATTAATGTACCGTCCACATTTCAAAACTATAAATAGCACACATTAGAAATGTCTTCCTGATATCAAGTGAGAAACATAAAAAATGAAAGAATCTCTAGTGCTTGGTTTAAGACAGCACCATTAAGTCATATTTATATTATCAGCTAATTTTTATATTTCTTTGTACATTAATTAAAAATTCTTTTCCCCAAATTGCATAACTATTATTTTAAGATTATGGTAACACTTAAATAGGAAAGTCATCTGGACTTCTCTCCATGAGGTATCATCTGCTCTCTAGAAGAAGACCATAATTTTTCTCCTATGTCAACTAAGTTACAAAATAAGTTCTGTTACAGAACAAAATACAAGGATCTCATATTATTTTTTGGACAGATTTCAACATACATCCAGAAGAACCCACAGGATCTAAGCACTGTATATTATAAATAAATCATTTTTTTTT